>NW_026651369.1:2461297-2612674 GCF_014773155.1 Arachis stenosperma
TTGCCATGGATCCCAGTATGGAGGACATTTTGGAAGTGAGTGAACAGCCACAAGAGTCCTCCAAAGGGCTTCTACTGGCCTACTCTATATAAAGATTCCCGAGTGTTTGTGCTTAATTGCGACAGTTTGCCAAAGATCTGGCAATCTACCTCACAGTTATGCCATGCCTCAACAAGGGATCTTGGAGATTGAATTGTTTGATGTATGGGGCAGTGACTTCATGGGACCTTTCCCACCATCATACTCGAACCTTTATATTCTGGTAGCAGTGGATTATGTATCCAATGGGTGGAGGCTATTGCAACACCCACTATGACACTAAAATATGTTAAAATTCCTCCAGAAACACATCTTCAGCAATTTGGTACCCCTAGAGTATTAATCAGTGATGGGGGCACTCATTTCTGCAATAAACAGCTTTACTCTGCTTTGGTTCGTTATGGAGTCAGCCCAGGGTGGCCACTCCATATCATCCACAGACTAATGGGCAAGCTGAAGTCTCAAATAGAGAACTCAAAAGAATCCTGGAACGGACTGTAATTAACCATAGAAGGGATTGGGCAAGGAGCTTGGATGATGCTCTGTGGGCATATAGAACAGCATTCAGACCCCTATAGGGACCTCCTCCATACCAGCTGGTGTATGGAAAGGCATGTCACTTGCCAGTGGAACTGGAACACAAGGCCTACTGGGCAACCAGATTCCTGAACCTTGATGCCAAGTTAGCTGGAGAAAAACGTTTACTCCAGCTAAATGAGCTAGAGGAATTTAGACTCAATGCTTTCGGAATGCAAAAATATACAAAGAAAAAGCAAAAAGATGGCATGATAAGAAATTGTCATCCAGAGTCTTTGAGCCAGGGCAGAAAGTTCTGCTATTTAATTCTAGGCTCAAATTATTCCCTGGGAAATTAAAATCCCGGTGGAGAGGTCCATATGTAATTACAAGTGTATCACCATATGATACGTAGAGCTTCAGGATAATGACTCTAACAAAAAGTTCATTGTTAATGGACAGAGAATTAAACATTATCTTGAAAGTAACTTCGAGCAAGAATGCTCAAAACTGAGACTTGATTAGAGCTCAGTGGTAGTCCAGCTAAAGACAATAAAAGCGCTTGCTGGGAGGCACCCAGCCATTTACAAAGTTTATTTACTAATTAAATAAATTTTCCTTTTTTTACAGGTATGTGTCCAAGTATCTTCAAAGGGTAAAAATAGCAATTGATTGAATTCACAGAGTTACAGGAAATTTGGAAGCTCACTGGCGTGAAGAAGACAGTAAGAAACATTTTGGGCGTTGAACGCCCAAAAGAAGCACCCACTGGGCGTTCAACGCCAGTAAGGGTAGCCATTTGTCGTTAAACGCTAGAAAGGAGCATCTTCTGGGCGTTGAACGCCAGAAAGAAGCACCTTCTGGGCGTTTAACGCCAAATTGACAACGTCCTGGGCGTTCAGAAAAACGCCCATGACAAGGGCTTCCTGCGTTCAACGCCAGAAAGAGCATCAGCTGGGCGTTGAACGCCCAGGAGAAGCAACATTTGGGCGTTAAACGCCCAAAACATGCAGCGTTTGGGCGTTTAACGCCAGGATGGTGGGGAGGAGGTAAATTCATTTTTCTTCACAAATTTTCTAATTTTTAGATTTCAATTCATGATTTCTTGCATAAACATGTTTTCAAAATATCATCCTTCAATTCCAAAAAATTTTTATCCTAATTTCTAAAAACCCTAATTTCTAAAATCCCTTTTGCAAAAATATCAAATGTATCTTAATTTATAACACAATCTTTTTCCAATCCAAATCTTTTTCAAATCTTTTTCAACTAATCATATCTTTGGATTTCAAAATGCCTCTCCCTCTATTCCTCTCATATCCTTTATTTTGCTTGAGGACAAGCAAACCTCTAAGTTTGGTGTGATTTGCCATGATCACTGAGCTAAAACTCATCAGATCATGGCACCTAAGGGAACAGGAAGTGCAAGGACGTAACTTAAAGGAACTGAAGCATCATAACTCTCTTGAAGGACCAAGCACCCCACAGACTAGAGGAACATCCACTTCCCAAATACAGGTTGTTAAGTTCTAATTTTAAGTTTTAACTCTGTGATAGTATTATTATAGAAATTTACCTTAGAAGTTATATAGGAGTAGTAGTAATTAGCATGTCTATTTTGGTTTTATTTCCAATTAAGTTATAATTTATTTTCTCATCATCATCAACATGAATAAAATAGTAGATTTTTAGAATAAAGACAATTTAATTTTTTCGAGTTCTTAATAAGAAAATTCTAATTATTTATGTGGTGGCAATACTTTTTGTCTTCTGAATGAATGCTTGAACAGTGCATATTTTTTGATATTGAATTTTATGAATGTTAAAATTGTTGGCTCCTGAAAGAATGATGAACAAGAAATGTTATTGATGATCTGAAAAATCATGAAATTGATTCTTGAAGCAAGAAAAAGTAAAAAAAAAATTTCTTGCGAAAAAAAAATTGCCAAAAAGAGAGAAAGAAACAAGAAAAAGCCAATAGCCCTTAAACCAAAGGCAAGGGTAAAAAGGATCCAAGGCTTTGAGCATTAATGGATAGGAGGGCCCAAGGAAATAAATCCAGGCCTAAGCGGCTAAATCAAGCTGTCCCTAACCATGTGCTTGTGGCATGCAGGTCCAAGTGAAAGCTTGAGACTGAGTGGTTAAAGTCGTGATCCAAAGCAAAGAGTGTGCTTAAGAACTCTGGACACCTCTAATTGGGACTCTAGCAAAGCTGAGTCACAATCTGAAAAGGTTCACCCAATTATGTGTCTATGGCATTTATGTATCCGGTGGTAATACTGGAAACAGTGCTTAGGGCCACGGCCAAGACTCATAAAGTAGCTGTGTTCAAGAATCAACATACTAAACTAGGAGAATCAATAATACTATCTGAATTTTGAGTTCCTATGGATGCCAACCATTCTGAATTTCAAAGGATAAAGTGAGATGCCAAACTGTTCAGAAGCAAAAAGCTACTAGTCCCGCTCATCTAATTAGAATATGAGCTTCACTTGAAACTCTGAGATATTATTGTTTCTTAATTTCTTTTCATCCTATTTTGTTCATCGAGTTGCTTGAGGACAAGCAACATTTAAGTTTGGTGTTGTGATGAGCGGATATTTTATACGCTTTTTGGGGGTAATTTCATGTAGATTTTAGTATGTTTTAATTGGTTTTAGTAGAATATTATTAGTTTTCAGGCAAAATCATATTTCTAGACTTTACTATGAGTTTGTGTGTTTTTCTGTGATTTCAGGTATTTTCTGGCTGAAATTGAGGGAGCTGAGCAAAAATCTGAGTTATGCTGAAAAAGGACTGCTGATGCTGTTGGATCCTGACCTCCCTGCACTCGAAATGGATTTTCTGGAGCTACAGGAGTCCAATTTGCGCGCTCTCAACGGCATTGGAAAGTAGACATCCAGGGCTTTCCAGCAATATTATAGTCCATACTTTGCGCAAAGATAGATGACGTAACTTGGCGTTGAACGCCAAGTATATGCTGCTGTCTGGAGTTAAACGCCAGAAACACGTCATGATCCGGAGTTGAACGCCCAAAACACGTTATAACTTGGAGTTCAACTCCAAGAAAAGCCTCAGCTCGTGGATAGCTTTAGTCTCAGCCCCAGCACACACCAAGTGGGCCCCAGAAGTGGATTTCTGCACCAATTATCTTAGTTTATTCATATTCTGTAAACCTAGGTTACTAGTTTACTATTTAAACAACTTTTAGAGACTTATCTTGTACCTCATGACATTTTCAATCCAAATTTTATACACTTTGACGGCATGAGTCTCTAAACTCCATTGTTTGGGGGTGAGGAGCTCTGCAGCGTCTCGATGATTAATGCAATTGTTTCTATTTCACTCAAACGTGTGTATGGTCCGATCTAAGATGTTTTATTCGCGCTTAATTATGAAGGAGGTGATGATCCGTGACACTCATCACCTCCCTCAATCCATGAATGTGTGCCTGACAAACACCTCCGTTCTACATCAGACTGAATGAGCTTCTCTTAGATTCCTTAATCGGAATCTCCGCGGTATAAGCTAGAATTGATGGCGGCCACTCTTGAGAATCCGGAAGGTCTAAACCTTGTCTGTGGTATTCCGAGTAGGATTCAGGATTGAATGACTGTGACGTGCTTCAAACTCGCGATTGCTGGGCGTGACGACAAACGCAAAAGGATCAATGGATCCTATTCCAACATGATCGAGAACCACAGCTGATTAGCCGTGCTGTGACAGAGCATAGGAACGTTTTCACTGAGAGGATGGGAGGTAGCCACTGACATGGTGACACCCTACATACAGCTTGCCGTAGACTGCTTTCAAACAATTGAGTTGAATGCTACATTGCAGAAATTCAGAGGACAAAGCATCTCCAAAACTCCAACATATTTCTCATTACTGCACAACAAGTAACGATTTTATTCTCTTTTATTTTTCCAATCTAATATTCCAACTGATAATTTTAATTAAATATCCTGACTAAGATTAATAAAATAAACATAGCTTGCTTCAAACCAATAATCTCCGTGGGATCGACCCTTACTCATGTAAGGTATTACTTGGACCCAGTGCACTTGCTGGTTAGTTGTACGGATTGCAAATTCGTGCACCATTCACCTCATGATAAGGCCTTCATGTCCAATCACTTCTTTACCAACTTCTTCTAGCTCTTCCCCACTCTTCATGTCACAACTTGGAGGTAATGTGGAACTTGTCTCAACATCCACCTCAATTTCAAGAGGAAAAGATTCCTCAAAAACCAAAGGATCATGTGTTGGTGTGGGATCATCTTCAAGAGGAAGATTTGTTGCTTTCCTCACCTTCTTCTAATTATTCATCATTCATTATATGCTTAGGAGGTTGCGTATTACCCTCCTCAACATCATCTTCAAGTTCAACCGATGAAGTTCAACAACTTCCACAAAATCATCAACAACATCACTTGGTGTGGAAGTGTTCTCAAACTTGGAATTCACCTCTTGCTCAACGTTGCCTAGCTCTTCACCACTTCTTCTTCATTAACATCTTTTCCTCCTCCACTTGTTGCAAGACATACCCCCTCTCCTTGTCCTCATGTGGGATTCTAAAATCTCCTTCATACTCCACTCTTCGGTTGATTTCTCACATTCATCCGTGAGGTGCTTTGCTTGTTGCATGAGTCCCACGAGTCCAGGGTGGCTTTAATTTTGGCAAGGATAGCCTCGATAGCTTTGTGTCTCTTTTGAGCTTCCTCTTGCTGATGAGCGGATAATTTGTACGCTTTTTGGCATTGTTTTTAGTATGTTTTTAGTATCTTTTAGTTAGTTTTTAGTATATTTTTATTAGTTTTTTAATTAAAATTCACTTTTCTGGATTTTACTATGAGTTTGTGTGTTTTTCTGTGATTTCAGAATTTTCTGGCTGAATTGAGGATCTGAGCAAAAATCTGATCCAGAGACTCAAAGGACTGCAGATGCTGTTGGATTCTGACCTCCCTGCACTCGAAGTGGATTTTCTGGAGCTACAGAAGCCCAATTGGCGCGCTTTCAACGGCGTTGGAAAGTAGACATCCTGGGCTTTCCAGCAATATATGATAGTCCATACTTTGCCCAAGATTTGATGGCCAACCGGCGTTCAAAGTCACCTCAAGAATTCCCAGCGTTAAACGCCGGAACTGGCACCTAAATGGGAGTTAAACGCCCAAACAGCATAAAACTGGCGTTTAACTCCAGGAGAGTCTCTACACGAAAATGCTTCATTGCTCAGCCCAAGCACACACCAAGTGGGCCCGGAAGTGGATTTTATGTCATTTACTCATCTTTGTACACCTTAGGCTACTAGTTATCTATAAGTAGGACCTTTTACTATTGTATCTGTAGACTTTGGTAGCTATCTTCGTTTTATGCTATCTTAGATCATTGGGAGGCTGCCATTCGCCATGCCTAGACCTTATGCTTATGTATTTTCAACGGTGGAGTTTCTACACACCATAGATTAAGGTGTGGAGCTCTGCTGTACCTCGAGTATTAATGCAATTACTATTGTTCTTCTATTCAATTCCGCTTGTTCTTTGTCCAAGATATCACTTGTTCTTCACTTGATGAATGTGATGATCCTGACACTCATCATCATTCTCACTCATGAACAAGGTGACTGACAACCACTCTTGTTCTACAAGCATATGAGGCTTAGTGAATATCTCTGGATTCCTGATTGCACGATGCATGGTTGATCGCCTGACAACCGAGTGCTCGCCTGACAAACGAGCCAACCATTCCGTGAGATCAGAGTCTTCGTGGTATAGGCGAGAACTGATGGCGGCATTCAAGAATCCGGAAGTCTAACCTTGTCTGTGGTATTCTGAGTAGGATTCAATGATTGAATGACTGTGACGTGCTTCAAACTCCTGAGGGCGGGGCGTTAGTGACAGACGCAAAAGAATCACTGGATTCTATTCCGGCCTGATTGAGAACCGACAGATGGATAGCCGTGCCGTGACAGGTGCGTTGAACATTTCCAATGAGAGGATGGGAGGTAGCCACTGACAACGGTGAAACCCTTGCATAAGCTTGCCATGGAAAGGAGTAAGAAGGATTGGATGAAGACAGTAGGAAAGCAGAGAGACGGAAGGAAGGCATCTTTATACGCTTATCTGAAGTTCCTACCAATGAATTACATAAGTATCTCTATCTTTATCTTTATGTTATTTTCGTTTATCACCATATCCATTTGAGTCTGCCTGACTGAGATTTACAAGGTGACCATAGCTTGCTTCATACCACAATCTCCGTGGATCGATCCTTACTCACTAAGGTATTACTTGGACGACCCGTGCCTTGCTGGTTAGTTGTGTGAAGTTGTAGTGATCACAATTTCGCGCACCAGTTTTTGGCGCCGTTGCCGGGATTGTTCATGTATGGACAACTGACGGTTCATCTTGTTGCTTAGATTAGGTATTTTTTTTTTTTCGAATTCTTGAAGATGAATTCTAGAGTTTCATGATGATTGTTGAAATCTGGCTGGCTGAGAAGCCATGTCTAATTCCATTGGACCGAGGTTTCAACTTATCATCACAAGAGCTTGATGATCTTTATCAATCTTGCTTTTGGAGCATGATTTGCTAAGGCTTGGCTGGCCTTTGGCCATGTCTAGTGTTTTGGACCGAAGCTTTCTTTGAAAGCTTGGCTGGCTGTGAAGCCATGTCTAATTCCTGGACCGAGTCTTAGACTAGCATTGCACTGATTCCTGGAATTCTCATTAGAATTTTGATACCTTTTTCCACTTAATTTTCGAAAAAACACAAAAAAAATTACAAAATCATAAAAACCAAAAATATTTGATGCTTCTTGCTTAAGTTTAGTGTCTCATCTTAAGTTTGGTGTCAATTGCATGCATTCATTCATGTGTCTTAATGGTCTTCAAGTAATTCTTGATGATTTTCGTGTTCTAATCTTTGAATTCAATTGACTTGAGTGTTTTGTGTGTCTCATATGCATTCACATTAGTGTCAGTAGTATACAAACTGCTAAGTTTGGTGTCTTGCATGCATTGTTATTTCATTCTTGTTGCATTTTGATTATTAAAAACCCAAAAATTTTTTAATTTGTCTTTTCAAGTCAATGATACAGAGAATTGAAGATTCGAACATACTGCAGAGGAATTATACAG
Source organism: Arachis stenosperma (assembly GCF_014773155.1). Classification (NCBI taxonomy): domain Eukaryota; kingdom Viridiplantae; phylum Streptophyta; class Magnoliopsida; order Fabales; family Fabaceae; genus Arachis; species Arachis stenosperma. The sequence goes on from NW_026651369.1 coordinate 2,468,990, forward strand.
AAAAAGCTGGGCATTCAAAATGCCCAGTGAAGAAGACAGACTGGCGTTTAAACGCCAGCCAGGGTACCTGGTTGGGCGTTTAACGCCCAAAAAGGGTGCATTTTGGGCGTTAACGCCAGAATGTATACCATTCTGGGCGTTTAACGCCAGATGTGCTAGGGGAAGATTTTGTTTTCAAATCAATTTTTTTTCAAGTTTTCAAAGTTTTTCAAAATCAAATCTTTTTCAAATCATATCTTTTCAATCAAATGTTTTCAAAATCAATTTCTTTCCTTTTTCAAAGATACTTACTAACAATTAATGATTTGATTGAACATCTCAAATTTGTTGCCTTTTCTGTTGAAAAGGTTTAATGTTTGAATCATATCTTTTCTTGTTAGGCAAGTCACTAATTTTCAAAATCAAATTTTTTTTTTCAAATTTGTTTTCAAATCATATCTTCTCAATCACATCTCTTTAAAACTAATCATATCTTCTTAACCTCATCTTTTTCAAAATAGTTTTCAATCAAATCTTTTTGATTTCTAATCCAATTTCTTTTTCAAAAATCACTTGATTTCTTTCTTACTTTTATTTTCGAAAATCAATTAAGTGTTTTTCAAATGTTTTCAAAATCTTTTTAATTGAATTTTTGAAAATCTTCTTCCTCTCTCCCACATCCTTCTATTTATGGAGTACTACTCCTTCTTAATGCACAATTCGAACTCTATCTAATCAAGTTCGAATTCTTCTACCTTCTTTTCTTCTATTTTTCTTTTCCTCTGACACCTCAAGGAATCTCTATACTGTGACATAGAGGATTCCACATTTTCTTTTTCTCTTCTCTTTCATATGAGCAGGAGCAGAGACAAAGGCATTCTTGTTGAAGCTGACCCTGAACCTGAGAGAACCTTGAAGCGAAAGCTAAGAGAAGCCAAGGCACAACTCTCTTTAGAGGACCTGACCGAATTCTTCAAAGAAGAAGAACACATGGCAGCCGAAAACAACACCAATGCCAACAATGCAAGGAAGGTGCTGGGTGACTTTACTGCACCTACTCCCAACTTCTATGGGAGAAGCATCTCTATCCCTGCCATTGGAGCAAACAACTTTGAGCTTAAGCCTCAATTAGTTTCTCTAATGCAACAGAATTGCAAATTCCATGGACTTCCAATGGAAGATCCTCATCAGTTTTTAGCTGAGTTCTTGCAAATCTGTGACACAGTCAAGACTAATGGGGTTGACCCTGAGGTCTACAGACTGATGCTATTCCCTTTTGCTGTAAGAGACAGAGCTAGAATATGGTTGGACTCACAACCTAAAGATAGCCTGGACTCTTGGGAAAAGCTAGTCATGCCTTCTTGGCAAAGTTCTTTCCACCTCAAAATGGAGTAAGCTTAGAGTGGAAGTCCAAACCTTCAGACAGAAGGATGGAGAATCCCTCTATGAAGCTTGGGAAGATACAAACAATTAATCAGAAGATGTCCCTCAGACATGCTTTCTGAATGGAGCATCATAGGTATCTTCTATGATGGTCTCTCTGAACTATCCAATGTCTTTGGATAGCTCTGCTGGAGGATCTCTTCATTTGAAGAAGACGCCTACAGAGGCTCAAGAGCTAATTGAAATGGTTGCAAATAACCAATTCATGTACACTTCTGAAAGAAATCCTGTGAACAATGGGACTAGTCAGAAGAAAGGAGTTCTTGAGATTGACACTCTGAATACCATACTGGCTCAGAACAAGATATTGACTCAACAAGTCAATTTGATTTCTCAAAGTCTGTCTGGAATGCAAAATGCACCTGGCAGTACTAAGGAAGCTTCATCTGAGGAAGAAGCTTATGATCCTGAGAACCCTTCATGGAAGAGGTGAATTACCTAGGAGAACCCTATGGAAACACCTATAATTCTTCATGGAGAAATCACCCAAATTTCTCATGGAAGAATCAAGAGAGACCTCAACAAGGTTTCAATAACAATAATGGTGGAAGAAACAGGCTTGGCAATAACAAGCCTTTTCCATCATCTTCTCAGCAACAGACAGAGAGTTCTAAGCAGAATACCTCTGACTTAGCAACAATGGTCTCTGATCTAATCAAAACCACTCAAATTTTCATGAATGAAACAAGGTCCTCCATCAGAAATTTGGAAGGACAAGTGGGTCAGCTGAGCAAGAAAGTTACTGAACTTCCTCCTAGCACTCTCCCAAGTAATACAGAAGAAAATCCAAAAGGAGAGTGCAAAGCCATAACCATGGCCGAATATGGAGAGAAAAGAGAGGAGGTGGACGCCACTGAGGAAGACCTCAATGGGCGTGCACCAACCTCCTCTGAGTTCCCCAATGAGGAACCATGGAATCTGAGGCTCAAAATGAGACCATAGAGATTCCATTGGACTTACTTCTGCCTTTCATGAGCTCTGATGAGTATTCTTCCTCTGAAGAGATGAGTATGTCACTGAAGAACAAGTTGCTAAATATCTTGGAGCAATCGTGAAGCTAAATGACAAGTTATTTGGAAATGAGGCTTGGGAAGATGAATCTCCCTTGCTCACCAAAGAACTGGATGACTTGTCTAGGCAGAAATTACCTCAAAAGACAAGATCCTGGGAAGTTTTCCATACCTTGTACCATAGGCACCATGACCTGCAAGAAGGCCCTGTGTGACTTAGGGTCAAGTGTGAACCTCATGCCTCTCTCTGTAATGGAGAAGCTAGGGATCTTTGAGGTACAAGCTGCAAGAATCTCATTGGAGATGGCAGACAACTCAAGAAAACAAGCTCATGGACTTGTAGAGAATGTTTTGGTAAAAGTTGAAGACCATTACATCCCTACTGATTTCATAGTCCTAGAGACTGGGAAGTGCATGGATGAATCCATCATCCTTGGCAGACCCTTCCTAGCCACAGCAAAGGCTGTGATTGATGTTGATAGAGGTGAACTAATCATTCAAGTGAATGAAGAATCCTTTGTGTTTAAGGCTCAAGGATATCCCTCTGTCACCATGGAGATGAAGCTTGAAGAGCTTCCCTCAAATCAGAGACAAATAGAGCCCCCAAAGTCAAACTCTAAGTTTGGTGTTGGGAGGCCACAACCAAACTCTAAGTTTGGTGTTGAACCCCCACATTCAAACTCTAAGTTTGGTGTTGGGAGGTTCCCACATTGCTCTGAGTATCTGTGAGCTCAATGAGAGCCATCTGTCAAGCTACTGACATTAAAGAAGCGCTTGTTGGGAGGCAACCCAATGATTATATTTTATATTTTCTTTTGTTATTTTATGTTTTTTTTGTAGGTTGATGATCATAAGAAGTTACAAAATCAATGAAAAAGCAAAAACAAAATGAAAACAGGAAGAAAAACAGCACACCCTGGAGGAAGATGTTGCTGGCGTTCAAACGCCAGTAAGCCTAGCAGTTGGGCGTTTAACGCCCAGTCTGGCACCATTCTGGGCGTTTAACGCCAGAAAGGGGCACCAGACTGGCGTTAAACGCCAGAAAAGGGCAAGAACCTGGCGTTAAACGCCAGGAATGGGCATCAGCCCGGCGTTTAACGCCAGAAATAGCTCAAACGTGATTTTGAGCAACTTTTGGTGCAGGGATGACTTTTCCTTGACACCACAGGATCTGTGGACCCCACAGGACCCCCACCTACCCCACCACCACCCTCTCTCTTCTTCCCCCATTCACCAATCACCTCAATACCTCTTCCCCAAAAACCCCTCACCTATCAAATCCCATCTTTCTCTTCACCACTCACATCCATCCTTCATAAATCCCCACCAACCTCACCCTTCAAATTCAAACCACTTTCCCTCCCAAACCCACCCATACATGGCCGAACTCCATCTCCCTCTCTACTATAAATACCCTTCTTCACTTCTTCATTTTCACACAACCTAAACACCACTTCTCCCCTTCTTTGGCCGAATACACTAAGCCATTCCCTTTTCCCTCATTTCTTCTTCTTCTACTCTCTTCTTTCTTCTTTTGCTCGAGGACGAGCAAACCTTTTAAGTTTGGTGTGGTAAAAGCGTTGCCTTTTCATTTTCCATAACCATTTATGGCATCCAAGGCCGGAGAAACCTCTAGAAAGAGGAAAGGGAAGGCAAAAGCTTCCACCTCCGAGTCATGGGAGATGGATAGATTCATCTCAAGGGTGCATCAAGACCACTTCTATGAAGTTGTGGCCTTAAAGAAGGTGATCCCCGAGGTCCCCTTTTCACTCAAAAAGGGTGAATATCCGGAGATCCGCCATGAGATCCGAAGAAGAGGTTGGGAAGTACTTACCAACCCCAGTCAACAAGTCGGAATCTTGATGGTTCAAGAGTTCTATGCCAATGCATGGATCACAAAGAACCATGATCAAAGTATGAACCCGGATCCAAAGAATTATCTTACTATGGTTCGGGAGAAATACTTGGATTTTAGTCCGGAAAGTGTAAGGTTGGCGTTCAACTTGCCTATGATGCAAGGAGATGAACATCCTTACACAAGAAGGGTCAACTTTGATCAAAGGTTGGACCAAGTCCTCACAGTTATATGTGAAGAGGGCGCACAATGGAAGAGAGATTCAAGAGGCAAGCCGGTTCAATTGAGAAGGCATGACCTCAAGCCCATGGCTAGAGGATGGTTAGAGTTCATTCAACGCTCAATCATTCCCACTAGCAACCGGTCTGAAGTTACTCTAGACCGAGCCATCATGATTCATAGCATCATGATTGGAGAAGAAGTGGAAGTTCATGAGGTTATAGCCCAAGAACTCTATAAAGTGGCGGACAAGCCTTCCACCTTGGCAAGGCTAGCCTTTCCTCATCTCATTTGTCACCTCTGTTATTCATTGGAGTTGACATAGAAGGAGATACCCCCATTGATGAGGACAAGCCCATCACCAAGAAAAGGATGGAGTACACAAGAGACCCCTCTCATCATGAGATCCCTGAGATATCTCAAGGGATGCACTTTCCTCCACAAGACTATTGGGAGCAACTGAACACCTCCCTAGGAGAATTAAGTTTCAACATGGGACAACTAAGGGTGGAGCACCAAGAACATGCCATCCTCCTCCATGAAATTAGAGAAGATCAAAGAATCATGAGAGATAAGCAACAAAGACAAGGAAGAGACATTGAGGAGCTCAAGCACTCCATAGGATCTTCAAGAGAAAGAAAGAGCCGCCATCACTAAGGTGGACCCGTTCTTTAATCTCCTTGTTCTTTATTTTTCTGTTTTTCGAATTTAGTGCTTATGTTTGTCTATGTTTGTGTCTTATGATCATTAGTGTCTTAGTGTCTATGCCTTAAAGTTATGAATGTCCTATGAATCCATCACCTTTCTTGAATAAAAACGTGCTTAATTGAAAAGGAAAGAATTGCATGAATTCTGAATTTTATAATAGTTTAATTATTTTGATGTGGTGGCATTACTTCTGTTCTCTGAATGTATGCTTAAACAGTGCATATGTCTTTTGAATTTGTGGTTCATGAATGTTAAAATTGTTGGCTCTTGAAAGAATGATGAAAAAGAAGACATGTTACTGAGGATCTGAAAAATCATAAAAATGATTCTTGAAGCAAGAAAAAGCAGTGAATACAAAAAAAAAAGGAAAAAAGAAGGAGAAAAATGAAAAAAATAGAAAGAAAAGAAAAAAAAAGAATAAATTTGTGATCCAAGGCAATAAGAGTGTGCTTAAGAACCCTGGACACCTCTAATTGGGGACTTTAGCAAAGCTGAGTCACAATCTGAAAAGGTTCACCCAATTATGTGTCTGTGGCATGTATGTATCCGGTGGTAATACTGGAAGACAGAGTGCTTTGGGCCACGGCCAAGACTCATAAAGTAGCTGTGTTCAAGAATCATCATACTTAACTAGGAGAATCAATAACACTATCTGGATTCTGAGTTCCTAAAGAAGCCAATCATTCTGAATTTCAAAGGATAGAGTGAGATGCCAAAACTATTCAGAGGCAAAAAGCTAAAAGCCCCGCTCATCTAATTAATACTGATCTTCATAGATGTTTTGGAGTTCATTGCATTTTCTCTTCTTTTTATCTTATTTGATTTTCAGTTGCTTGGGGACAAGCAACAATTTAAGTTTGGTGTTGTGATGAGCGGATAATTTGTACGCTTTTTGGCATTGTTTTTAGTATGTTTTTAGTATCTTTTAGTTAGTTTTTAGTATATTTTTATTAGTTTTTAATTAAAATTCACTTTTTTGGACTTTACTATGAGTTTGTGTGTTTTTCTGTGATTTCAGGTATTTTCTGGCTGAAATTGAGGGATCTGAGCAAAAATCTGATCCAGAGACTCAAAAGGACTGCAGATGCTGTTGGATTCTGACCTCCCTGCACTTGAAGTGGATTTTCTGGAGCTACAGAAGCCTAATTGGCGCGCTCTCAACGGCGTTGCAAAGTAGACATCCTGGGCTTTCCAGCAATATATGATAGTCCATACTTTGCCCAAGATTTGATGGCCCAAACCGGCGTTCAAAGTCACCTCAAGAAATTCCAGCGTTAAACGCCGGAACTGGCACCTAAATGGGAGTTAAACGCCCAAACAGGCATAAAAACTGGCGTTTAACTCCAAGGAGAGTCTCTACACGAAAATGCTTCATTGCTCAGCCCAAGCACACACCAAGTGGGCCCGGAAGTGGATTTTTATGTCATTTACTCATCTTTGTACACCTTAGGCTACTAGTTATCTATAAGTAGGACCTTTTACTATTGTATCTGTAGACTTTGGTAGCTATCTTCGTTTTATGCTATCTTAGATCATTGGGAGGCTGGCCATTCGGCCATGCCTAGACCTTATGCTTATGTATTTTCAACGGTGGAGTTTCTACACACCATAGATTAAGGTGTGGAGCTCTGCTGTACCTCGAGTATTAATGCAATTACTATTGTTCTTCTATTCAATTCCGCTTGTTCTTTGTCCAAGATATCACTTGTTCTTCAACTTGATGAATGTGATGATCCGTGACACTCATCATCATTCTCACTCATGAACAAGGTGACTGACAACCACTCTTGTTCTACAAGCATATGAGGCTTAGTGAATATCTCTTGGATTCCTGATTGCACGATGCATGGTTGATCGCCTGACAACCGAGTGCTCGCCTGACAAACGAGCCAACCATTCCGTGAGATCAGAGTCTTCGTGGTATAGGCGAGAACTGATGGCGGCATTCAAGAGAATCCGGAAGGTCTAACCTTGTCTGTGGTATTCTGAGTAGGATTCAATGATTGAATGACTGTGACGTGCTTCAAACTCCTGAGGGCGGGGCGTTAGTGACAGACGCAAAAGAATCACTGGATTCTATTCCGGCCTGATTGAGAACCGACAGATGGATAGCCGTGCCGTGACAGGGTGCGTTGAACATTTCCAATGAGAGGATGGGAGGTAGCCACTGACAACGGTGAAACCCTTGCATAAGCTTGCCATGGAAAGGAGTAAGAAGGATTGGATGAAGACAGTAGGAAAGCAAAGAGACGGAAGGGAAGGCATCTTTATACGCTTATCTGAAGTTCCTACCAATGAATTACATAAGTATCTCTATCTTTATCTTTATGTTATTTTCGTTTATCACCATATCCATTTGAGTCTGCCTGACTGAGATTTACAAGGTGACCATAGCTTGCTTCATACCAACAATCTCCGTGGGATCGACCCTTACTCACGTAAGGTATTACTTGGACGACCCAGTGCACTTGCTGGTTAGTTGTGTGAAGTTGTAGTGATCACAATTTCGCGCACCAAGTTTTTGGCGCCGTTGCCGGGGATTGTTCATGTATGGACAACTGACGGTTCATCTTGTTGCTTAGATTAGGTATTTTTTTTCGAAATTCTTGAAGATGAATTCTAGAGTTTCATGATGATTTGTTGAAATCTGGCTGGCTGAGAAGCCATGTCTAATTCCATTGGACCGAGGTTTTAACTTATCATCACAAGAGCTTGATGATCTTTATCAATCTTGCTTTTGGAGCAGTGATTTGCTAAGGCTTGGCTGGCCTTTGGCCATGTCTAGTGTTTTGGACCGAAGCTTTCTTTGAAAGCTTGGCTGGCTGTGAAGCCATGTCTAATTCCTGGACCGGAGTCTTAGACTAGCATTGCACTGATTCCTGGAATTCTCATTAAGAATTTTGATACCTTTTTCCACTTAATTTTCGAAAAACACAAAAAAAATTACAAAATCATAAAAACCAAAAATATTTGATGCTTCTTGCTTAAGTTTAGTGTCTCATCTTAAGTTTGGTGTCAATTGCATGCATTCATTCATGTGTCTTAATGGTCTTCAAGTAATTCTTGATGATTTTCGTGTTCTAATCTTTGAATTCAATTGACTTGAGTGTTTTGTGTGTCTCATATGCATTCACATTAGTGTCAGTAGTATACAAACTGCTAAGTTTGGTGTCTTGCATGCATTGTTATTTCATTCTTGTTGCATTTTGATTATTAAAAACCCAAAAATATTTTTAATTTGTGTCTTTTCAAGTCAATGATACAGAGAATTGAAGATTCAGAACATACTGCAGAGGAATTATACAGAAAAAGCTGGGCATTCAAAATGCCCAGTGAAGAAGACAGACTGGCGTTTAAACGCCAGCCAGGGTACCTGGTTGGGCGTTTAACGCCCAAAAAGGGTGCATTTTGGGCGTTAAACGCCAGAATGTATACCATTCTGGGCGTTTAACGCCAGGATGGTGCTAGGGGGAAGATTTTGTTTTCAAATCAATTTTTTTTCAAGTTTTCAAAGTTTTTCAAAATCAAATCTTTTCAAATCATATCTTTTCAATCAAATGTTTTCAAAATCAATTTCTTTCCTTTTTCAAAGATACTTACTAACAATTAATGATTTGATTGAACATCTCAAATTTGTTGCCTTTTCTGTTGAGAAAGGTTTAATGTTTGAATCATATCTTTTCTTGTTAGGCAAGTCACTAATTTTCAAAATCAAATTTTTTTTTTCAAATTTGTTTTCAAATCATATCTTCTCAATCACATCTCTTTAAAACTAATCATATCTTCTTAACCTCATCTTTTTCAAAATAGTTTTCAATCAAATCTTTTTGATTTCTAATCCCAATTTCTTTTTCAAAAATCACTTGATTTCTTTCTTACTTTTATTTTCGAAAATCAATTAAGTGTTTTTCAAAATGTTTTCAAAATCTTTTTAATTGAATTTTTGAAAATCTTCTTCCTCTCCTCCCACATCCTTCTATTTATGGAGTACTACTCCTTCTTAATGCACAATTCGAACTCTATCTAATCAAGTTCGAATTCTTCTACCTTCTTTTCTTCTATTTTTCTTTTCCTCTGACACCTCAAGGAATCTCTATACTGTGACATAGAGGATTCCACATTTTCTTTTTCTCTTCTCTTTCATATGAGCAGGAGCAGAGACAAAGGCATTCTTGTTGAAGCTGACCCTGAACCTGAGAGAACCTTGAAGCGAAAGCTAAGAGAAGCCAAGGCACAACTCTCTTTAGAGGACCTGACCGAATTCTTCAAAGAAGAAGAACACATGGCAGCCGAAAACAACACCAATGCCAACAATGCAAGGAAGGTGCTGGGTGACTTTACTGCACCTACTCCCAACTTCTATGGGAGAAGCATCTCTATCCCTGCCATTGGAGCAAACAACTTTGAGCTTAAGCCTCAATTAGTTTCTCTAATGCAACAGAATTGCAAATTCCATGGACTTCCAATGGAAGATCCTCATCAGTTTTTAGCTGAGTTCTTGCAAATCTGTGACACAGTCAAGACTAATGGGGTTGACCCTGAGGTCTACAGACTGATGCTATTCCCTTTTGCTGTAAGAGACAGAGCTAGAATATGGTTGGACTCACAACCTAAAGATAGCCTGGACTCTTGGGAAAAGCTAGTCAATGCCTTCTTGGCAAAGTTCTTTCCACCTCAAAAATGGAGTAAGCTTAGAGTGGAAGTCCAAACCTTCAGACAGAAGGATGGAGAATCCCTCTATGAAGCTTGGGAAAGATACAAACAATTAATCAGAAGATGTCCCTCAGACATGCTTTCTGAATGGAGCATCATAGGTATCTTCTATGATGGTCTCTCTGAACTATCCAAGATGTCTTTGGATAGCTCTGCTGGAGGATCTCTTCATTTGAAGAAGACGCCTACAGAGGCTCAAGAGCTAATTGAAATGGTTGCAAATAACCAATTCATGTACACTTCTGAAAGAAATCCTGTGAACAATGGGACTAGTCAGAAGAAAGGAGTTCTTGAGATTGACACTCTGAATACCATACTGGCTCAGAACAAGATATTGACTCAACAAGTCAATTTGATTTCTCAAAGTCTGTCTGGAATGCAAAATGCACCTGGCAGTACTAAGGAAGCTTCATCTGAGGAAGAAGCTTATGATCCTGAGAACCCTTCAATGGAAGAGGTGAATTACCTAGGAGAACCCTATGGAAACACCTATAATTCTTCATGGAGAAATCACCCAAATTTCTCATGGAAGAATCAAGAGAGACCTCAACAAGGTTTCAATAACAATAATGGTGGAAGAAACAGGCTTGGCAATAACAAGCCTTTTCCATCATCTTCTCAGCAACAGACAGAGAGTTCTAAGCAGAATACCTCTGACTTAGCAACAATGGTCTCTGATCTAATCAAAACCACTCAAAGTTTCATGAATGAAACAAGGTCCTCCATCAGAAATTTGGAAGGACAAGTGGGTCAGCTGAGCAAGAAAGTTACTGAACTTCCTCCTAGCACTCTCCCAAGTAATACAGAAGAAAATCCAAAAGGAGAGTGCAAAGCCATAACCATGGCCGAATATGGAGAGAAAAGAGAGGAGGTGGACGCCACTGAGGAAGACCTCAATGGGCGTGCACCAACCTCCTCTGAGTTCCCCAATGAGGAACCATGGGAATCTGAGGCTCAAAATGAGACCATAGAGATTCCATTGGACTTACTTCTGCCTTTCATGAGCTCTGATGAGTATTCTTCCTCTGAAGAGGATGAGTATGTCACTGAAGAACAAGTTGCTAAATATCTTGGAGCAATCGTGAAGCTAAATGACAAGTTATTTGGAAATGAGGCTTGGGAAGATGAATCTCCCTTGCTCACCAAAGAACTGGATGACTTGTCTAGGCAGAAATTACCTCAAAAGAGACAAGATCCTGGGAAGTTTTCCATACCTTGTACCATAGGCACCATGACCTGCAAGAAGGCCCTGTGTGACTTAGGGTCAAGTGTGAACCTCATGCCTCTCTCTGTAATGGAGAAGCTAGGGATCTTTGAGGTACAAGCTGCAAGAATCTCATTGGAGATGGCAGACAACTCAAGAAAACAAGCTCATGGACTTGTAGAGAATGTTTTGGTAAAAGTTGAAGACCATTACATCCCTACTGATTTCATAGTCCTAGAGACTGGGAAGTGCATGGATGAATCCATCATCCTTGGCAGACCCTTCCTAGCCACAGCAAAGGCTGTGATTGATGTTGATAGAGGTGAACTAATCATTCAAGTGAATGAAGAATCCTTTGTGTTTAAGGCTCAAGGATATCCCTCTGTCACCATGGAGATGAAGCTTGAAGAGCTTCCCTCAAATCAGAGACAAATAGAGCCCCCAAAGTCAAACTCTAAGTTTGGTGTTGGGAGGCCACAACCAAACTCTAAGTTTGGTGTTGAACCCCCACATTCAAACTCTAAGTTTGGTGTTGGGAGGTTCCCACATTGCTCTGAGTATCTGTGAGGCTCAATGAGAGCCATCTGTCAAGCTACTGACATTAAAGAAGCGCTTGTTGGGAGGCAACCCAATGATTATATTTTATATATTTTCTTTTGTTATTTTATGTTTTTTTTGTAGGTTGATGATCATAAGAAGTTACAAAATCAATGAAAAAAGCAAAAACAAAATGAAAAACAGGAAGAAAAACAGCACACCCTGGAGGAAGATGTTGCTGGCGTTCAAACGCCAGTAAGCCTAGCAGTTGGGCGTTTAACGCCCAGTCTGGCACCATTCTGGGCGTTTAACGCCAGAAAGGGGCACCAGACTGGCGTTAAACGCCAGAAAAGGGCAAGAACCTGGCGTTAAACGCCAGGAATGGGCATCAGCCCGGCGTTTAACGCCAGAAATAGCTCAAAACGTGATTTTGAGCAACTTTTGGTGCAGGGATGACTTTTCCTTGACACCACAGGATCTGTGGACCCCACAGGACCCCCACCTACCCACCACCACCCTCTCTCTTCTTCCCCATTCACCAATCACCTCAATACCTCTTCCCCAAAAACCCCTCACCTATCAAATCCCATCTTTCTCTTCACCACTCACATCCATCCTTCATAAATCCCCACCAACCTCACCCTTCAAATTCAAACCACTTTCCCTCCCAAACCCACCCATACATGGCCGAACTCCATCTCCCCTCTCTACTATAAATACCCTTCTTCACTTCTTCATTTTCACACAACCTAAACACCACTTCTCCCCCTTCTTTGGCCGAATACACTAAGCCATTCCCTTTTCCCTCATTTCTTCTTCTTCTACTCTCTTCTTTCTTCTTTTGCTCGAGGACGAGCAAACCTTTTAAGTTTGGTGTGGTAAAGCGTTGCCTTTTCATTTTCCATAACCATTTATGGCATCCAAGGCCGGAGAAACCTCTAGAAAGAGGAAAGGGAAGGCAAAAGCTTCCACCTCCGAGTCATGGGAGATGGATAGATTCATCTCAAGGGTGCATCAAGACCACTTCTATGAAGTTGTGGCCTTAAAGAAGGTGATCCCCGAGGTCCCCTTTTCACTCAAAAAGGGTGAATATCCGGAGATCCGCCATGAGATCCGAAGAAGAGGTTGGGAAGTACTTACCAACCCCAGTCAACAAGTCGGAATCTTGATGGTTCAAGAGTTCTATGCCAATGCATGGATCACAAAGAACCATGATCAAAGTATGAACCCGGATCCAAAGAATTATCTTACTATGGTTCGGGGGAAATACTTGGATTTTAGTCCGGAAAGTGTAAGGTTGGCGTTCAACTTGCCTATGATGCAAGGAGATGAACATCCTTACACAAGAAGGGTCAACTTTGATCAAAGGTTGGACCAAGTCCTCACAGTTATATGTGAAGAGGGCGCACAATGGAAGAGAGATTCAAGAGGCAAGCCGGTTCAATTGAGAAGGCATGACCTCAAGCCCATGGCTAGAGGATGGTTAGAGTTCATTCAACGCTCAATCATTCCCACTAGCAACCGGTCTGAAGTTACTCTAGACCGAGCCATCATGATTCATAGCATCATGATTGGAGAAGAAGTGGAAGTTCATGAGGTTATAGCCCAAGAACTCTATAAAGTGGCGGACAAGCCTTCCACCTTGGCAAGGCTAGCCTTTCCTCATCTCATTTGTCACCTCTGTTATTCAGTTGGAGTTGACATAGAAGGAGATACCCCCATTGATGAGGACAAGCCCATCACCAAGAAAAGGATGGAGTACACAAGAGACCCCTCTCATCATGAGATCCCTGAGATATCTCAAGGGATGCACTTTCCTCCACAAGACTATTGGGAGCAACTGAACACCTCCCTAGGAGAATTAAGTTTCAACATGGGACAACTAAGGGTGGAGCACCAAGAACATGCCATCCTCCTCCATGAAATTAGAGAAGATCAAAGAATCATGAGAGATAAGCAACAAAGACAAGGAAGAGACATTGAGGAGCTCAAGCACTCCATAGGATCTTCAAGAGAAAGAAAGAGCCGCCATCACTAAGGTGGACCCGTTCTTTAATCTCCTTGTTCTTTATTTTTCTGTTTTTCGAATTTTAGTGCTTATGTTTGTCTATGTTTGTGTCTTATGATCATTAGTGTCTTAGTGTCTATGCCTTAAAGTTATGAATGTCCTATGAATCCATCACCTTTCTTGAATAAAAACGTGCTTAATTGAAAAGGAAAGAATTGCATGAATTCTGAATTTTATAATAGTTTAATTATTTTGATGTGGTGGCATTACTTCTGTTCTCTGAATGTATGCTTAAACAGTGCATATGTCTTTTGAATTTGTGGTTCATGAATGTTAAAATTGTTGGCTCTTGAAAGAATGATGAAAAAGAAGACATGTTACTGAGGATCTGAAAAATCATAAAAATGATTCTTGAAGCAAGAAAAAGCAGTGAATACAAAAAAAAAAGGAAAAAAGAAGGAGAAAAATGAAAAAAATAGAAAGAAAAGAAAAAAAAAAGAATAAATTTGTGATCCAAGGCAATAAGAGTGTGCTTAAGAACCCTGGACACCTCTAATTGGGGACTTTAGCAAAGCTGAGTCACAATCTGAAAAGGTTCACCCAATTATGTGTCTGTGGCATGTATGTATCCGGTGGTAATACTGGAAGACAGAGTGCTTTGGGCCACGGCCAAGACTCATAAAGTAGCTGTGTTCAAGAATCATCATACTTAACTAGGAGAATCAATAACACTATCTGGATTCTGAGTTCCTAAAGAAGCCAATCATTCTGAATTTCAAAGGATAGAGTGAGATGCCAAAACTATTCAGAGGCAAAAAGCTAAAAGCCCCGCTCATCTAATTAATACTGATCTTCATAGATGTTTTTGGAGTTCATTGCATTTTCTCTTCTTTTTATCTTATTTGATTTTCAGTTGCTTGGGGACAAGCAACAATTTAAGTTTGGTGTTGTGATGAGCGGATAATTTGTACGCTTTTTGGCATTGTTTTTAGTATGTTTTTAGTATCTTTTAGTTAGTTTTTAGTATATTTTTATTAGTTTTAATTAAAATTCACTTTTTTGGACTTTACTATGAGTTTGTGTGTTTTTCTGTGATTTCAGGTATTTTCTGGCTGAAATTGAGGGATCTGAGCAAAAATCTGATCCAGAGACTCAAAAGGACTGCAGATGCTGTTGGATTCTGACCTCCCTGCACTTGAAGTAGATTTTCTGGGGCTACAGAAGCCTAATTGGCGCGCTCTCAACGGCGTTGCAAAGTAGACATCCTGGGCTTTCCAGCAATATATGATAGTCCATACTTTGCCCAAGATTTGATGGCCCAAACCGGCGTTCAAAGTCACCTCAAGAAATTCCAGCGTTAAACGCCGGAACTGGCACCTAAATGGGAGTTAAACGCCCAAACAGGCATAAAAACTGGCGTTTAACTCCAAGGAGAGTCTCTACACGAAAATGCTTCATTGCTCAGCCCAAGCACACACCAAGTGGGCCCGGAAGTGGATTTTTATGTCATTTACTCATCTTTGTACACCTTAGGCTACTAGTTATCTATAAGTAGGACCTTTTACTATTGTATCTGTAGACTTTGGTAGCTATCTTCGTTTTATGCTATCTTAGATCATTGGGAGGCTGGCCATTCGGCCATGCCTAGACCTTATGCTTATGTATTTTCAACGGTGGAGTTTCTACACACCATAGATTAAGGTGTGGAGCTCTGCTGTACCTCGAGTATTAATGCAATTACTGTTGTTCTTCTATTCAATTCCGCTTGTTCTTTGTCCAAGATATCACTTGTTCTTCAACTTGATGAATGTGATGATCCGTGACACTCATCATCATTCTCACTCATGAACAAGGTGACTGACAACCACTCTTGTTCTACAAGCATATGAGGCTTAGTGAATATCTCTTGGATTCCTGATTGCACGATGCATGGTTGATCGCCTGACAACCGAGTGCTCGCCTGACAAACGAGCCAACCATTCCGTGAGATCAGAGTCTTCATGGTATAGGCGAGAACTGATGGCGGCATTCAAGAGAATCCGGAAGGTCTAACCTTGTCTGTGGTATTCTGAGTAGGATTCAATGATTGAATGACTGTGACGTGCTTCAAACTCCTGAGGGCGGGGCGTTAGTGACAGACGCAAAAGAATCACTGGATTCTATTCCGGCCTGATTGAGAACCGACAGATGGATAGCCGTGCCGTGACAGGGTGCGTTGAACATTTCCAATGAGAGGATGGGAGGTAGCCACTGACAACGGTGAAACCCTTGCATAAGCTTGCCATGGAAAGGAGTAAGAAGGATTGGATGAAGACAGTAGGAAAGCAGAGAGACGGAAGGGAAGGCATCTTCATACGCTTATCTGAAGTTCCTACCAATGAATTACATAAGTATCTCTATCTTTATCTTTATGTTATTTTCGTTTATCACCATATCCATTTGAGTCTGCCTGACTGAGATTTACAAGGTGACCATAGCTTGCTTCATACCAACAATCTCTGTGGGATCGACCCTTACTCACGTAAGGTATTACTTGGACGACCCAGTGCACTTGCTGGTTAGTTGTGTGAAGTTGTAGTGATCACAATTTCGCGCACCACTTGCTCCTTTTGACGGATGATTGCTTGAAGCCGATCCATTGATTCCTTGAAGTGATCCATTGGCTCTTGTTCCACTTGGTTAGTATAAGTAGGATCATATTGCTCTTGGATTGATGGATATGGGTGTTCTTCCATAGAAGGTTGTGGTGGAAAGGGAAATTCATTTTGTGATTGAAAGTTATCATACATGGGTGGTGATTCATCTTGGTAATAGTATGGAGGTGGTGGTTCTTGAGGGTATTGGTAGTGAAATTGGGGTGGTTCTTCATATGGTTCATATGGTTCACAAGGTGGTTGGTATGGTGGATATGGGTTGGGGTCATATGAAGGTGTTTGGTGAAAAGGGGCTTGTGAGTAAGGTGGTTCAAAATTATATTGAGGAGGTTGTTCATAGGCATGTGGTGGTAGTTGTTGACAATCACAATAAGGATCACCACATCCATTAGATTGATATGCATTAGGATTGGAATTATACCCATAAGAAACCGGAGGTGGTTGTTGCCAAGAAGGTTGATCAATCCCTTGAGGCTCCTCCCATCCTTGATTGTTGCATCCTTGATGTATATTGTCATTATAGCTCCCATTTTCTACAACATAATTTGAGCCAAACTCATAGCCAAAGTGGTGAGAATTCATAATAGCAAGAGGAAACAAGAACAAAATTAGTAAGAACTAATAAAAACTAACTCCTAAAACAAGCAAAAACTAGCAAAGAAGCATATTAACATATATAAAATAGCCAATAACATAACACCATTGCAACTCCCCGGCAATGGCGCCATTAATTTGATGGCGAGGATTGCGTTGGTTAGGAATTTCTATAATAGAAAGAAGAACTTCGTTGTAAGCATAGCTCCAAACCAACAAACAAATCTCACATCAAATTAAATTTGGTTGTCACAAGTAATAAACCCCAAATAAGAATTAACCAAAGTATTTAGACTCCGGGTCGTCTCACAAGAAATTGAAATGAAGTGCTCAATTATTAGCTATGAAGGAATGTTTTGGGCTTTTTTTTATAAGAGACATGAAAGATAAATGACAAGGAAGTAAACTAATAGCTAAAAGGTCTTGGCAAAGGTTGGTGGTCAAGGATCTCTATTCTTATCACTAACCACAACATGAGAATTGGCAAGGATCAACCCCATTAAGTCATCCTCTAACTAATAAAGGAAAGCCAAATGAGCTATGTCAATCCAAGTCCATAAGTCCTAGGTCTCCACCAATTCAATTAGAGAGATCTAGGGTTAATGGCTCTCAATCATCAATTACTTGGACATTAGCAACTCAAGAGTTCCTAAGTTACCTTCCCAAGCCAAGAGCATAAAATTCTACTCTAAAGCCCAACCAAGAATTTTGTCAAACACTTGGTAGGTACAAAAGGAAAGCATGGTAAATTTCAAGGAAAGATAAAATCTAACAACTACCAATTGCAAGGAAACAAGATCAACAACTCAAATCAACAATAAAAAGAACATCAAACATTAAATTTAATTAAATGTAAATTAAATCCTACATGAGTTCATCATCACAAAAGAAACATAAAAGAGAAATTAACATGAAAACTAAGAGAATCAAGTAGTAAGAATAAGAAATCATAAAAGAAATAAGATGAGAACATGGAATTAAGCCTAGATCTAGAAGAGATTAACCTAACCTAACCTAATTCTAGAGAGAAGAGGGAGCTTCTCTCTCTAGAAACTAACCTACATGATGCTATACTACCAAACAATTGCTCTCCCCTTGCCCAAGCTTGAATTCTGCATGAAATAGCATTGGAAATGAGTTGGATTGGGCCCAAATTGCTCTAGAAATCGTTGGCCACGAATTGCTTAAAGTGGACCCACGTGCAGCATCGATGTGCATGCGTACATGGCACGTGCGCGTCTCTATACGTCAGGCAACTATGACAAATTTTATATCATTTCGAAGCCCTGGATGTTAGTGATAAACCCATATTTCATGAGTTCTTTTGTGCTTAATTTGAGTGATTTATATAATCCTTCACCTACTTATTCACATTAATTGCATGGTTTTACTTTTCCTTCCTTATTATGTCATATTGTGAAAAACATGTTTCCTAAGCTTTGAAAATTAATTATTTTAATTACCTTTATTTCCATTCGATGCTGTGATTAGTGTGTTGAGTAGTTTCAGATTTTCTAAGGCAGAATGACTTAAAGGATGAAAAAGGAAACATACTAAAAGGAAAGGAGAAAGCAAAACGGAGCTTTAAGGAAACTGGTATCCACGCGATCGCATGGACGACGCGATCGCGTGCCAAGCACGAATCAGCAGCGACGCGGCCGCATGACTGACGCGACCACGCGCCTTAAGCAGAACGCACATGATGCGGTCGCATGACTGACGCGACCGCGTGGCAAGGAAAAGCTCCAGTTGATGCGACCGCGTGACCCACGCGGACGCGTGACAGAGGCCACGCACCAGAAAATTACAGAACACGCCCCAGCGAGTTCTAAGGCCTTTTTGGCCCAAATCCAAGTTCAGAAGGCATAGACCAGAGGTTATGAAGTGAGGGAATGCATCCATTCAAAGAGAGCTCGCCAATTTTTACTTTTCCATGATTTAGATCTAGTTTGGAGAGAGGTTCTCTCTCTCTCTTTAGGATTTAGGTAGTGTTTTTAGAAATTAGGATTTAGGACCTCTCTTAGCTTTCAAGAGTAACTCTGGATCCAGGTTTAAATGTTCTTTTATTTTAGTTCTATAATTATTTATTCCAGCATTTGAATTGATCATTCACTTTTATAATTTAATTTATGAATTATCCCATGTTACAGATTATTATTTGAATTAATGATATTGAGGTATTTTCAGTTTATTATTGCTCTTGTTAATTTATGATTATCATTGTTTACGATTTGAAGATATTTTATTCCAGCAATTTTACTTTTTCCCCTTTTGGTTCTGATTAAGAATTTAGTAACTCAACAGTTATTAAACTCAACGTAATTAATAATCATTATCTTGCTAATTGAGCTGAACCTGAATAATTCCAACCTTTTCTTAGGAAATAATTAGGATTCAAAGGACAATTTAATTAGTCCCTTGACTTTCCTTTGCCCTGGCAAAGGTTGACCAAGTGGAGTTTAGATTCAACTTTTATTATAGTCGAGAGAGATAACTAAGTTAGACCTCTAAATTCCCTTATCTTGCCAAAAATTATTTTACAGTTATTATTTATTTTTAATTGCCATTTAATTCACTCATCATTTAAATTACTTGCTTCTCACCTTCTAAACCCCGATTACAACCTTTATAACCAATAATAAGAACATACTTCCTCGCAGTTCCTTGAGAAGATGACCCGAGGTTTGAATACTCGGTTAACAATTTCTAAAGGGGTTTGTTACTTGTGACACCCAAAACGTTTGTATGAAAGGACTTTTGAAGGTTTAGAAACTATACTTGCAACGAGGATTTATCCGCAATTTTCTAGACCACGCAAAAGTTCTCTCATCAAATGGCGTCGTTGCCGGGGAATTGCAAACGTGTACCTTATTATTGGTTATTGTAAATATTTTTCTTTTGCTTGTTTATTTATTTTTGTTTTTCCTATTTATCTTTATTTGCTACTATGAACTCTCACCCCTCTCGCTTTGAGTTTGGTTCTAATATTGTTAAAGGAAATAGAAGTTACAGCAGGAATGTGTATCAAGGTCAGACCAATCAAGGATGGATGGAACCAAGAGGATCTAATCAACCCTTTTGGCAGCAACACCCTCCGAGATATCCTGGACAAAGACCATTCTACCGCTCATACCCAGCTGAAAGACATGGTGGACAACCTTGTAACTACCAACAAGCTCCACCCCGTGCATATGAACCATCCCTTCAACATAATCTCGAACCACCACACTCACAAACTTTTCTTCACCATTCGCCGTCATATGATCCTTCCTTACCCCAATACCAATCCAATCGTTCCCAATCATCACCACTTCCCTATGTATCATGTCTAAGTCCAGCAAACCGCGAAAGCAGAGGATCGCCTAAAAGAAACAGTAATTAAATTTCAAACAACCATTCAACAACTGGAGCAAGCACTAATTCAATAGGCCACTAGGCGCTCAAATATACAAGGATCAACCACAGCTCCATGTGGACAACCCGATGAAGAGCGTAGCATGAAAGAAATACTAGAGACTCCAGTGGACAAGGCAGAGAATGAATTCGTACTAGAACAAGTGGAAGAAGCTGTCATTGTTCAAGAAGAAGAGTTGGTTGAAGATCTAGGCGATGCTGAACTTCCTTGGGAATCCAGAATTGAGGAAAACTCCGTCCAGGATGCTACAGTTGATGCTAAGGAAGATACTGTACAATCTCCAAGGCAAGCCGTTAATGAGGAATCAGATGGAATAATCCAAGAAGCAAATTCCCTTGATGATGATATTCACAATTCTAGCTCTCCTAGTGATGAACTTGCATCTGCAAGTGAATTCTCTGAAATCGAAGAATCTTCCCCAAGTGAATATGAAGATGATACGGAGGTAGATTTCTCTCAACCTCCAATCTATGACTTGAGTGATGAGGAAGACATAGAAGACTTTGACCAGGATACAGATACAATTGAAGATCTTTGCAAGGAGGTGGAAGAATTCACAGAAGAGCACAAGGAAACGGAACTTGCAGAACCACCAAAAACACCTATCCCAAGGCCATTACCACCTAATACAAGCTTCAAGTGGGTACAATCCTTAACTTATAATTTTACTTATTCACTTGAATATGGTTTGCTTGAAACAGATGGCCAGCTTAGAGCTCTCTGCGGCTTTAAGAGTAAGAGGGAAATGGCTCGTACTCAGAGCTGGTGCACAAGGTTCAATAAGGTTCCACGCTTCACCTCGAAGTACACGGATTGGTATCATGCTCAATTGCATGGATCACGGAGAACGTTTGGTCACCACGGTGAGATTCTACTTTTTAACCTGCCCAAATGGAAACTTACAAATCAAAATGGAGGCGGATCTAAAAACACAGCTTGGGATCATGGATTATACTCTGACATTCGTCATCCCGGGAGGCTGAATATCTGTTTGAAGCTGCTCAGAAGCTTTACATGTCTAGTTTGGGACCCCGGAGGCTATTGGCATTCCAAGCACTGGTGAAAATTTTTGGACGAATTTAAACATAAGCCACCATAACAGGATACTCTTCCAATGTCCAACTTAAGGACTTTAACTAAAAGTGCTAGGTGGGAAACAACCCACCATGGTATGGTCGCTTCTTTTTCAATTTATTTCTTGTTGATTGCTTTCCTTTTTCCTTCTTCATTTTAATCTATTAAACCTGGAATCATGCATAGCATTCATGTTAATCATTCCATTCTGCATTTTTCATGCATATATAAAAAAAAAGGGTTGCATGACGCGACCGCATGCCCCATGCGATCGCGTCATATCGCGAAAAATACCACCCATGCGACCGCGTGATCCACGCGGCCGCGTTATATATATATCGGCGTAAGGATCCAACGAACAGAAAGTTGGGCTGGAATCGTGCGGCTCTTGTGCGTTTCGCACAAATTGGCCCACGTGATCGCATGCCCCATGCGATCGCGTCACTTACCCAACCCCAATACCACGCGACCGCGTGAGCGCCGCGATCGCGTCGCATAGATTGCATATCACCCCAATTGAAGACAGAGAGTTGCGCTGAAACGGCGCTGGAGTCGTGCGTTTAGCACGAATTCCAGTTACGCGATCGCGAGACCCACGCGATCGCGTCATTCCTCTTTTCCCTTTCTCATGCGATCGTGCGACCCACGCGATCGCATCATCCCCATTTTCATCCCGACCACACGACCGCGTGCACCACGCGGCCGCGTGGCTTCGATAATATAACCCCCCCAGCCACGCGAACCCTATCAGTCGCGCAGCCCCCCTTCACCCCTAACCCTCTTCCCCTTCTCTCTTCTTCTTCCCCCAGCCACCGCCAGCCAGCCGCCACGCCACCACCCTGACGCCGCCACCGCCGTACCACCCTCTTCCCCTTCTCTCTTATTCCTTCTTCCTCTCTTCCCCCATCTCCACCACTACCAACCGCAGCCACCGCCCTCCACCGCCGGCCAACCCGCCGTGCCGAATGCCGCCGCAGTCACCTTCTCCCCTGTTCCACCCCTTCCGCTTACCAGGTTCCGCAACACGCACCCATTTTTGTCCATTCGTCACTTTTCTGTTTATGTTCATAATTAGGATAGCTAGACTTGCATGTTGTAGTGGATTTTTAGGTTGTTAGGTAGCTTAGGCTGTGGTTCGTGGATCTAGGTCTGTTTACTTGCACTGTTCTTACTTCTGTTTTATCCTATGTGCAAATTTGCTGCTGCTATATTCATGATTCATATGCTGCTTTCTTGTATGTTGCTGCTGTTTACATTGATTTTTTTTACGTTTATTTTATATCTATGTACATGCAGCTTGCTTTCCTTTAATTCATATGAACTGATATGATTGCTGTTTATTTTCCGGGACAATCCAATTTTAGCCGGAATGCTGCCCAAATTTTTTTTAAATTGTTTTCATTCATGTTTTGGTTTGGCATTTCTGAAATCTGTTTTACTCTGCTTTACCCAAACCATTACATGAATGCTATGGCAGACTATCTTATCCTTTTTGATTTCCTGGTTCATAAACTGCTTGTTCAATTATGAGTACTTCTATTCTTACCTGTGAATCACTGTTATATGGAATCTTTCTATGCCACTTACTTTAACCCGCACTTTACTAACTCACTAATTTTAATTTACTAATTTCTTTTTCAAATCCTAACCATACTAACCCTTTTGATCTCTTTTCTGATTATTTTCACTTTCCTCTAACTTTCTCACTATGGCAAATTGATTTTTCTCTTTCCATTTAACATTAATTCAATCACATTTCAATTACTCATTTTCCTTATTCTATTTCTCCCGTACCGCTTTGAGTTTCCTTTGTTTGCATTACCTATTTGCTTTCCTATTTTATCCATTTCCTGGTTTTCTGCTTTTCAGGATGTCTGCCTCACAAAGGAAAGGCAAAGGTAAGGCTACTGGCAAGCACAAGCGAGGAGCTTCCTCCCAGTCCATCATTGCTCTAATGCACGATTCCTCATGGCGGGAGAAGAACTTCACACAGCAAGAAAAAGCTGACCAGCTGCTCCCTTCGACTGATCCTATAAAATTTGCAAACCGGTACTGTGAGCTGAAGTACCCGAATTTTGCAAACTCCAGAAATCTATACCTGGAACGCTCCCTGAAGATTCCAGAAGCCCTCCAACAATACACCACTGAGAAAATCAAGCAAAGGGGCTGGTTCTTTCTGGAGAGACCACTGACAGAGGTCAATGCATCTTGGGTCCGGGAATTCTATTGCAACTACTACCTTACTACCCTCGATGCAGTGAACATGAGGGGAAAGCAAATTCTGGTCACTGAGGAGGCCATAGAGACCATTCTCCAGCTCCTAGCCAAATCCGATCAGCCTGATGGTTTTTCAAAGGCTGAGGAGGACATGAGTCAGATGCAGTTTGATTGGGATGCCGTAAAGGCACGGATAGCTCTCGACCCGACAGTTCCTTGGGAGATGGGTCAGACCACTACTATGCCCAGAGGGATCAAGAGAGTGTACTTGAATGATGAGGCTCGGCTATGGCATCAGATCTTGAGCAACTATGTGATGCCAAGTACTCATGAGACTGAGATCCCGGTTGCCATGATTACCCTCCTCTGGTGTGTGCTGGAGGGTAAGGACCTGTACTTGCCTTGTTTTATCCGGCATTATATGGCCAGGGTCCATGGTTCGCGAAATTGTGAACAATACTTTTCACAACTCTCATAATCCCCGGTCATGAACTCCAAAAACTTGGTGGCTCAATTCCATGGCATTACACAACTTCGCACAACTAACCAGCAAGTGCACTGGGTCGTCCAAGTAATACCTTACGTGAGTAAGGGTCGATCCCACGGAGATTGTTAGTATGAAGCAAGCTATGGTCATCTTGCAAATCTTAGTCAGGCAGACTCAAATGGATATGGTGATGAACGAAAATAACATAAAAGATAAAGGTAGAGATACTTATGTAATTCATTGGTAGGAACTTCAGATAAGCGCATGAAGATGCCTTCCCTTCCGTCCCTCTGCTTTCCTACTGTCTTCATCCAATCCTTCTTATTCCTTTCCATGGCAAGCTTGTGTAGGGTTTCACCGTTGTCAATGGCTACCTCCCATCCTCTCAGTGAAAACGATTGCATATGCTCTGTCAAAGCACGCGGAATTCAGCTGTCGGTTCTCGGTCAGGCCGGAATAGAATCCATTGATTCTTTTGCGTCTGTCACTAACGCCCCGCCTGCTAGGAGTTTGAAGCACGTCACAGTCATTCAATCATTGAATCCTACTCAGAATACCACAGACAAGGTTTAGACCTTCCGAATTCTCTTGAATGCTACCATCAGTTCTCGCCTATACCACGAAGATTCCGGTTAAAGAATCCAAGAGATAAACATTAGAGCCTCGTTTGCTTGTAGAACAAGAGTGGTTGTCAGTCACTTTGTTCATGAGTGAGAATGATGATGAGCGTCACATAATCATCACATTCATCATGTTCTTGGGTGCAAATGAATATCTTGGACAAAGAACAAGCGGAATTGAATAGAAGAACAATAGTAGTTGCATTAATACTCGAGGTACAGCAGAGCTCCACACCTTAATCTATGGTGTGTAGAAACTCCACCGTTGAAAATACATAAGAACAAAAGTGATCATTGGTTTCGGCCCCAGAGGGGGAACCAGAAGAACCAAGATGAAAATACAATAGTAAAAGGTCCTATATATAGAGAACTAGTAGCCTAGGGTGTACAGAGATAAGTAAATGACATAAAAATCCACTTCCGGGCCCACTTGGTGTGTGCTTGGGCTGATTAATGAAGCATTTTCGTGTAGAGACTCTTCTTGGAGTTAAACGCCAGCTTTTATGCCAGTTTGGGCGTTTAACTCCCATTTTGGTGCCAATTCCGGCGTTTAACGCTGGGAATTCTGAGGGTGACTTTGAACGCCGGTTTGGGCCATCAAATATTGGGCAAAGTATGGACTATCATATATTGCTGGAAAGCCCAGGATGTCTACTTTCCAACGCCGTTGAGAGCGCGCCAATTGGGCTTCTGTAGCTCCAGAAAATCCACTTCGAGTGCAGGGAGGTCAGAATCCAACAGCATCTGCAGTCCTTTTCAGTCTCTGAATCAGATTTTTGCTCAGGTCCCTCAATTTCAGCCAGAAAATACCTGAAATCACAGAAAAACACACAAACTCATAGTAAAGTCCAGAAAAGTGATTTTTAACTAAAAACTAATAAAAATATACTAAAAACTAACTAGATCATACCAAAAATATACTAAAAATAATGCCAAAAAGTGTATAAATTATCCGCTCATCACAACACCAAACTTAAATTGTTGCTTGTCCCCAAGCAACTGAAAATCAAATAAGATAAAAAGAAGAGAATATACTATAGACTCCAAATTATCAATGAAACTTAGCTCCAAATTAGATGAGCGGGACTAGTAGCTTTTTGCCTCCGAACAGTTTTGGCATCTCACTTTATCCTTTGAAATTCAGAATGATTGGCTTCTTTAGGAACTCAGAATCCAGAGAGTGTTATTGATTCTCCTAGTTAAGTATGATGATTCTTGAACACAGCTACTTACTGAGTCTTGGCCGTGGCCCAAAGCACTCTGTCTTCCAGTATTACCACCGGATACATACATGCCACAGACACATAATTGGGTGAACCTTTTCAGATTGTGACTCAGCTTTGCTAAAGTCCCCAATTAGAGGTGTCCAGGGTTCTTAAGCACACTCTTTTTGCCTTGGATCACAACTTTATTTCTTTCTTTTTCTTTTTCTCCCTTCTCTCTTTTTTTTTTCGTTTCTTTTCCACTTTTTTTTTTGTTTTCACTGCTTTTTCTTGCTTCAAGAATCATTTTTGTGATTTTTCAGATCCTCAGTAACATGTCTCCTTTTTCATCATTCTTTCAAGAGCCAACAATTTTAACATTCATGAACAACAAATTCAAAAGACATATGCACTGTTCAAGCATACATTCAGAAAACAAAAAGTATTGCCACCACATCAAACTAATTAAGCTGGTTTTAAAGATGAATTTGAAATCCTGTACTTCTTGTTCTTTTGTGATTAAAAACAGTTTTCATTTAAGAAAGGTGATGGATTCATAGGACATTCATAGCTTTAAGGCATAGACACTAAGACACTAATGATCATAAGACACAAACATGGATAAACATAAGCATAAATTTTCGAAAAACAGAAGAATAAAGAACAAGGAGATTAAAGAACGGGTCCACCTCAGTGATGGCGGCTTGTTCTTCCTCTTGAAGGTCTTATGGAGTGCTTGAGCTCCTCAATGTCTCTTCCTTGTCTTTGTTGCTCATCTCTCATGATTCTTTGATCTTTTCTAATTTCATGGAGGAGGATGGCATGTTCTTGGTGCTCCACCCTTAGTTGTCCCATGTTGGAACTCAACTCTCCTAGAGAGGTGTTTAGTTGCTCCCAATAGTCTTGTGGAGGAAAGTGCATCCCTTGAGGTATCTCAGGGATCTCATGATGAGAGGGGTCTCTTGTTTGCTCCATCTTTTTCTTAGTGATGGGCTTGAGGTCATGCCTTCTCAGTTGAACCGGCTTTGGATGCCATAAATGGTTATGGAAAAACAAAAAGCAATGCTTTTACCACACCAAACTTAAAAGGTTTGCTCGTCCTCGAGCAAAAGAAGAAAGAAGAGAGTAGAAGTAGAAGGAATGAGGAAGAAGGGAATGGCTTTGTGTTCGGCCAAAGAGAGGGGGAGAAGTGGTTTTTAGGTTGTGTGAAGATGAAGGGGTGAAGAAGGGTTTATACAGGGTGTTGAGGTGATTGGTGAATGGGTGAAGAAGAGAGAGAGAATGGTGGGGTTGGTGGGGATCCTGTGGGGTCTACAGATCCTGTGGTGTCAAGGAAAAGTCATCCCTGCACCAAATGGCATGCAAAATCACGTTTTGAGCCATTTCTGGCGTTAAACGCCGGGCTGGTGCCCATTCCTGGCGTTTAACGCCAGGTTCTTGCCCTTTTCTGGCGTTTAACGCCAGTCTGGTGCCCCTTTCTGGCGTTAAACGCCCAGAATGGTGCCAGACTGGGCGTTAAACGCCTAACTGCTACCCTCACTGGCGTTTAAACGCCAGTGAGTTCTTCCTCCAGGGTGTGCTGTTTTTCTTCCTGTTTTTCATTCTATTTTTGCTTTTCAATTAATTTTGTGACTTCTCATGATCATCAACCTACAAAATAACAAAAAATAACAAAGGAAAATAGATAAAATATAACATTGGGTTGCCTCTGGTGCACGAAATTGCAATCACACTTTTGCAATCCCGCACAACTAACCAGCAAGTGCACTGGGTCGTCCAAGTAATACCTTGCGTGAGCAAGGGTCGATCCCACGGAGATTGTCGGCTTGAAGCAAGCTATGGTTATCTTGTAAATCTTAGTCAGGATATCAGAAATTATCAGGATTGATTGTGAAAAGCAAAAGAGCATAAATTGGTTACTTGTTTTTCAGTAATGGAAAATAGGTTGAGGCCTTGGAGATGCTCCATCTTCTGAATTTCTGCTTTCCTACTGTCTTCTTCATCAAACACGCAAGGCTCCTTCCATGGCAAGCTGTATGTAGGGTTTCACCGTTGTCAATGGCTACCTCCCATCCTCTCATTGGAAATGTTCAACGCACCCTGTCACGGCACGGCTATCCATCTGTCGGTTCTCAATCAGGCCGGAATAGAATCCAGTGATTCTTTTGCGTCTGTCACTAACGCCCCGCCCTCAGGAGTTTGAAGCACGTCACAGTCATTCAATCATTGAATCCTACTCAGAATACCACAGACAAGGTTTAGACCTTCCGGATTCTCTTGAATGCCGCCATCAGTTCTAGCTTATACCACGAAGATTCTGGGTAAGGAATCCAAGAGATATCTACTCAATCTAAAGTAGAACAGAGGTGGTTGTCAAGCACATGTTCATAGTTGAGAATGATGATGAGTGTCACGGATCATCACATTCATCCAGGTTAAGAGCAAGTGATATCTTAGAATGGAAGCAAGCATGATTGAATAAGAAACAGTAGTAATTGCATTAATCCATCAAGACACAGCAGAGCTCCTCACCCCCAACCATGGGGTTTAGAGACTCATGCCGTGGAAAGTACACAAAGAAACGTGTAAAAATGTCATGAGGTACAGATACCATGTCAAAAGGTCCTATTAATAGTAAACTAGTATCCTAAGGTTTACAGAAATGAGTAAATGACAGAAAAATCCACTTCCGGGCCCACTTGGTGTGTGCTTGGACTGAGCAATGAAGCATTTTCGTGTAGAGACCTTTTCTGGAGTTAAACGCCAGCTTTCATGCCAGTTTGGGCGTTTAACTCCAAGTTTTATGCCAGTTCCGGCGTTTAACGCTGGAATTTCTGTAGGTGACTTTGAGCGCCGATTTGGGCCATCAAATCTTGGGCAAAGTATAGACTATCATATATTTCTGGAAAGCCCAGGATGTCTACTTTCCAATGCCGTTGAGAGCGCGCCAATTGGGCTTCTGTAGCTCCAGAAAATCCACTTCGAGTGCAGGGAGGTCAGAATCCAACAGCATCTGCAGTCCTTTTCAGTCTCTGAATCAGATTTTTGCTCAGAACCTTCAATTTCAGTCAGAAAATACCTGAAATCACAGAAAAACACACAAACTCATAGTAAAGTCCAGAAAAGTGAATTTTAATTAAAAACTAATAAAAAATATACTAAAAACTAACTAAAAGATACTAAAAACATACTAAAAACAATGCCAAAAAGCGTATAAATTATCCGCTCATCACAACACCAAACTTAAA
Source organism: Arachis stenosperma (assembly GCF_014773155.1). Taxonomy (NCBI): domain Eukaryota; kingdom Viridiplantae; phylum Streptophyta; class Magnoliopsida; order Fabales; family Fabaceae; genus Arachis; species Arachis stenosperma. The sequence goes on from NW_026651369.1 coordinate 2,498,177, forward strand.
TTGTTGCTTGTCCCCAAGCAACTGAAAATCAAAATAGGATAAAAAGAAGAGAATATACTATAGACTCCAAAATATCAAAGAAACATAGTTCCAATTAGATGAGCGGGACTAGTAGCTTTTTGCCTCCGAACAGTTTTGGCATCTCACTCTATCCTTTGAAGTTCAGAATGATTGGCATCTATGAGAACTCAGAACTCAGATAGTGTTATTGATTCTCCTAGTTAAGTATAATGATTCTTGAACATAGCTAGTGTATGAGTCTTGGCTGTGGCCCAAAGCACTCTGTCTTCCAGTATTACCACCGGATACATACATGCCACAGACACATAATTGGGTGAACCTTTTTAGATTGTGACTCAGCTTTGCTAGAGTCCCCAATTAGAGGTGTCCAAGGTTCTTAAGCACACTCTTTTTGCCTTGGTTCACAACTTTATTTCTTTCTCTTTTTTTTTTCGAAATTTTTTTTTCACTGCTTTTTCTTGCTTCAAGAATCAATTTGTTGATTTTTCAGATCCTCAATAACAGTTCTCTTTCTCCTCATTCTTTCAAGAGCCAACAATTTTAACATTCTTAAAACAACAAATTCAAAAGACATATGCACTGTTCAAGCATGCATTCAGAAAACAAAAAGTATTGTCACCACATCAGACTAATTCAACTAGTTTCAGAGATAAATTCGAAATCCTGTACTTCTTGTTCTTTTGGGATTAAAGCATTTTTTTTCATTTAAGAGAGGTGATGAATTCATAGGATATTCATAACTTTAAGGCATAAATTTTATTAATTATGAATTAAGAACAAGACTCAAAAATAAATATAAGATTAGACTAGAAAATAGAGAAAACGAAAGAAAAAAATATACAGGCTCCTAATGATAGAGGTTTTCATAGAGTTAGGACTCAACAACCTTGATTTTGAGGAGTGGATGCTCCCTCAGCTTGAGAGGAGAGCTTTTAGCGTTTCATCTCTTGGATTTCACGCCCCTGCTTCTCTTGTTCCTTCAGCAATTTGCAGAGCATGCAGTTCTGATTCTGCTGTTCTTCCTTCAGTTGCTCCATAGTTTCTTGCAACTTGGTGATAGATGCTTCTAGGCTGGCCCAGTAGCCAATTTCAGGGAATTCAGGGAGGAACTCCTGCGCCCTCCTTTTGATAGAGTTGTCTTGCACTTGTCCTTCCATTGACTTCTTGGTGATTGGATGTTCAATGGGTATGAATTCATCTACTCCCATCTTTACCCCAGCCTCTTTACAGAGCAAGGAGATCAAGCTTGGATAAGCCAGTTTGGCTTCAGTAGAATTGTTATTTGCAATTGTGTAGATCTCACAGGCAATCACATGATGAACCTCCACTTCTTTTCCAAGCATAATGCAATGAATCATCACTGCTCTCTTGATGGTAACCTCAGAACGGTTGCTAGTGGGCAATATGGAACGCCCAATAAAGTCTAGCCAACCTCTTGCAATTGGTTTGAGGTCTCCCCTCTTGAGTTGGTTAGGGACACCCTTAGAATTGGTTATCCACTTAGTTCCAGGGAGGCATATGTCCTCTAGAACTTGATCCAACCCCTTATCTACTCTCACCATCCTCCTATTAAAGGAGTCAGGATCATCTTGCAGTTGGAGCAACTTGAAGATTTCTCTTATTTTGTCCAGATGAAAGTACATAACTTTCCCTCTGACCATGGTTCTGTAGGTATGGTAAGCGGTTCCAGTCATTCTCTGCTTATCTGTCAGCCACAGATTTGAGTAGAATTCCTGAACCATGTTCCTTCCAACCTTTGTTTCAGGATTGGTTAGAACTTCCCATCCTCTGTTTCGAATTTGCTCTTGGATCCCCGGATATTCATCTTCTTTCAGATCAAATTTAACTTCCGGGATCACTGACCTCAGACCCATTATTTTGTGATAATGGTCTTCATGTTCTTTGGTTAAGAACTTCTCTTGATTCCAAAGATTCTTTGGATTATTCTCTTTCTTGCCTCTTAAATTGGTTTGTTTTCCCTTAGGAGCCATGATATTGATGAATCTTGGCTTAGTGATCACGGAAAAGCACACCAAACTTAGAGGTTTGCTTGTCCTCAAGCAAAAGAAAAGAGAGAATAGAGGGGGAGGAAGAGGAAATTCGAATGGTGGTGGAAAGAGGGGGAACAAACGTGTATTTATAAGGTGGGGAGGGGAGTTTTCGAAAAAAAAGAGAGAAATTTGAAAGGAGATTTGAGAAGATATGAAAAGAAATTGAGAAAAGGGTGAAATTTTTGAACAATGTTTGTAATTGATTTGAAATAAATTTGAAGAATGGTCTTGATTTTTGAAGATTTGAAAGTGAATGATGAATGATTGAAGTGTGATTTTGTAGAAAAGTATGGGTAAGAAAAGGAAAGTTTGAAAAAATTTGATTTGAAAACAAAATTGTGGTCCCCCACCTTGCTGGCGTTAAACGCCCAGAATGGCACCCATTCTGGCGTTTAACGCCCATTTGTTGCCCCTTTTGGGCGTTTAACGCCCAGCCAGGTGCCCTGGCTGGCGTTAAACGCCAAAAAGTCTTTATTACTGGGCGTTTTTCTGAACGCCCAGGATGCTGCACACCTGGCGTTAAACGCCCAGAATGGTGCCCATTCTGGCGTTTAACGCCCAAAATGACACCATTCCTGGCGTTAAACGCCCAAAATGTTCCTTACTGGCGTTTTTTCGCCAGTAAGCTCATTTTCTCTGCTTTTTGAGCTGAATCCTTCTGTAACTCTGTGAATTTCTTCGTTTTTGATACTTGCCTCTGTAAGAACAAATCATATAACCTCCTAATGACTGGGTTGCCTCCCAGCAAGCGCTTCTTTACTGTCTTTAGCTGGACCTTCACTGAGAATCACTCAAGTCTCAGTTTTGAGCATTCCTGCTCAAAATTGCCTTCAAGATAATGCTTGATTCTCTGTCCATTAACAATGAACTTTTGTCAGAATCAGTATCCTGAAGCTCAACATATCCATATGGTGACACTCCTGTGATCACATACGGACCCCTCCACCGGGATTTGAGTTTTCCTGGGAATAATTTGAGCCTGGAGTTGAAGAGCAGAACTTTTTGTCCTGGCTCAAAGACTCTGGTTGACAATTTCTTGTCATGCCACTTCTTTGCCTTTTCCTTATAAATTTTTGCATTTTCAAAGGCATTGAGTCTGAACTCCTCTAGCTCATTTAACTGGAGCAATCTTTTTTCACCAGCTAACTGAGCGTCCATGTTTAGGAATCTGGTTGCCCAGTAGGCTTTATGTTCCAGTTCCACAGGCAAATGACAGGCCTTCCCATACACCAGTTGGTATGGAGAGGTTCCTATAGGAGTCTTGAATGCTGTTCTGTATGCCCACAGAGCATCATCCAAGCTCTTTGCCCAATCCTTTCTTCGGGCTATCACAGTCCGTTCTAGGATTCTTTTTATCTCTCTATTAGAGACTTCAGCTTGCCCATTTGTCTGTGGATGATACGCAGTTGCCACTTTATGGCTAATTCCATATCTAACCATAGCAGAGTATAGCTGTTTGTTGCAGAAATGAGAGCCCCCATCACTGATTAGTACTCTGGGAACACCAAATCTGCTGAAGATGTGTTTCTGGAGGAATTTTAGCACGGTCTTGGTATCATTAGTGGGTGTAGCAATTACTTCTACCCACTTAGATACATAGTCCACCGCCACCAGAATGTAAGTGTTTGAGTATGATGGTGGGAATGGCCCCATGAAGTCAATTCCCCATACATCAAACAATTTTATCTCTAATATCCCTTGTTGAGGCATGGCATATCCGTGAGGCAGGTTACCAGCTCTTTGGCAACTGTCACAGTTACGCACAAACTCTCGGGAATCTTTATAGAGAGTAGGCCAGTAGAAGCCGCACTGGAGAACTTTAGTGGCTGTTCGCTCACTTCCAAATGTCCTCCATACTGTGATCCATGGCAGTGCCATAGGATCCTTCGTGCTTCTTCTCTGGGTACACATCTGCGGATCACTCCGTCAGCACATCTCTTAAAGAGATATGGTTCATCCCAGAGGTAGTACTTGGCATCTGAAATTAATTTCTTTCTTTGCACTCTGCTGTACTCCTTGGGTATGAACCTCACAGCTTTATAGTTTGCAATATCTGCAAACCATGGAGCTTCCTGAATGGCAAAGAGTTGCTCATCTGGGAAAGTCTCAGATATCTCAGTAGAAGGGAGGGACGCCCCAGCTACTGGTTCTATTCGGGATAGATGATCAGCTACTTGGTTTTCTGTCCCTTTTCTGTCTCTTATTTCTATATCAAACTCTTGCAGAAGCAACACCCATCTGATAAGCCTGGGTTTTGAATCCTGCTTTGTGAGTAAGTATTTAAGAGCAGCATGGTCAGTGTACACAATCACTTTAGATCCCACTAGATAAGATCTAAACTTGTCAATGGCATAAACCACTGCAAGTAATTCTTTTTCTGTGGTTGTGTAATTCTTCTGTGCATCATTTAGAACACGACTAGCATAATAAATGACATGCATAAGTTTGTTATGCCTCTTTCCCAATACTGCACCAATGGCATGATCACTGGCATCACACATTAATTCGAATGGCAATGTCCAATCTGGTGCAGAGATGACTGGTGCTGTGAACAGCTTAGCTTTCAGGGTCTCAAATGCCTGCAGACACTGTGTGTCAGACACAAATGGTGTGTCAGCAGCTAGCAGGTTACTCAAAGGTTTTGCAATTTTCGAAAAATCCTTTATAAACCTTCTATAGAATCCTGTATGCCCCAGAAAGCTTCTGATTGCCTTAACATTGGCAGGTGGTGGTAATTTTTCAATTACCTCTACCTTTGCCTTATCCACCTCTATTCCCCTGCTTGAAATTTTGTGCCCAAGGACAATTCCCTCAGTCACCATAAAGTGACATTTCTCCCAGTTTAAAACCAGGTTAGTCTCTTGGCATCTTTTCAAGACAAGTGCTAGGTGATTAAGACAGGAGTTGAATGAGTCTCCATATACTGAGAAGTCGTCCATGAAGACTTCCAGAAATTTCTCTACCATATCTGAGAAGATAGAGAGCATGCACCTCTGAAAAGTTGCAGGTGCATTGCACAGACCAAAAGGCATCCTCCTATAGGCAAACACGCCCGAAGGGCAAGTAAATGCTGTTTTCTCTTGGTCCTGGGGATCTACTGCAATTTGGTTGTAGCCTGAATAGCCATCCAAAAAGCAGTAATAGTCATGACCAGCTAGTCTTTCTAGCATTTGGTCTATGAATGGTAAAGGAAAATGATCCTTTCTGGTGGCTGTATTGAGCCTTCTGTAGTCAATACACATGCGCCACCCTGTAATTGTTCTTGTAGGAACCAGTTCATTTTTTCATTATGAACCACTGTCATGCCTCCCTTTTTGGGGACAACTTGGACAGGGCTCACCCAGGGGCTATCAGAAATAGGATAAATAATCCCAGCCTCTAGTAATTTAGTGACCTCTTTCTGCACCACCTCCTTTATGGCTGGATTTAGCCTCCTCTGTGGTTGAACCACTGGTTTGGCATTATCCTCCAACAGGATCTTGTGCATGCATCTAGCTGGGCTAATGCCCTTAAGATCACTTATGGACCACCCAAAAGCTGTCTTGTGTGTCCTTAGCACTTGAATCAGTGCTTCCTCTTCCTGTGGATTTAAAGCAGAGCTTATAATCACTGGAAAAGTGTCACCCTCTCCCAGAAATGCGTACTTCAGGGATGGTGGTAGAGGTTTGAGTTCAGGTTTGGGAGGTTTATCCTCCTCCTGAGGAATTTTCGAAAATTCCTTTGCTTCCTCTAGTGCTTCTTGATCAGGTTGAGCATCTTTGAAGATGTCCTCAAGCTCTGATTCTAGGCTTTCAGCCATATTGATCTCTTCTACCAGAGAGTCAATAATGTCAGCGCCCATGCAGTCATTTGGAGTGTCTGGATGCTGCATAGCTTTCACAGCATTCAACTTGAACTCATCCTCATTGACTCTCAGGGTCACTTCCCCTTTGTGTACATCAATGAGAGTTCGCCCAGTTGCTAGGAAAGGTCTTCCTAGAATGAGAGTTGCACTCTTGTGCTCCTCCATTTCCAGCACCACAAAGTCAGTGGGAAAGGCAAAGGGCCCAACCTTGACAATCATGTCCTCTATTATGCCTGATGGGTGTTTGATGGAGCCATCAGCAAGTTGGAGGCATATCCTAGTTGGTTTGACTTCTCCAATCAACCCAAGCTTTCTGATAGTGGATGCAGGTATTAGATTGATGCTTGCTCCAAGATCACATAGAGCTGTCTTGGTGCAAGCACCTTCTAATGTGCATGGTATCATAAAGCTTCCAGGATCTTGAAGCTTTTCTGGTAAGCTTTTCAGAAGACTGCACTGCATTCTTCAGTGAGAAATACTTTTTCAGTTTCTCTCCAATCCTTCTTATGACTTAAGATCTCTTTCATGAACTTAGCATAGGAAGGTATTTGCTCAAGTGCCTCTGCAAACGGAATCTTTATTTCAAGGGTCCTTAGATAGTCTGCAAAGCGGGCAAATTGCTTATCCTGTTCCGCCTTGCGGAGTTTCTGAGGATAAGGCATCTTGGCTTGATATTCTTCAACCTTAGATGCTGCAAGTTTATTCCCTACAGAAGTGGTTAAAGAAGCCTTGTTAGAGGGATTATTATCAGCACTCTCAGGTGTCTGATTCTCCCTTGGCGTTTGAACGCCAGGATTGGGAGGAAAATGGGCGTTTAACGCCAACTTTTCCCCCTTTTCTGGCGTTTGAACGCCAGAACTGGGCAAGGAATGGGCGTTTAACGCCAGCTTCCTTCCCTTTCTGGCGTTTGAACGCTAATAACATTCCTCTCTGGGCTCTTATTGTCCTCAGTGGGATTTTGAACAGTAGTTTGGTTATCCCCTATTAATTGTTCCTTGTCTGGCTTTCTGCTCTTTTGAGTAGAGGTATTCAGTGTCTTCCCACTCCTCAGCTGAACTGCTTGACATTCCTCTGTTATCTGTTTAGATATTTGCTGTTTTGCTAGATTCAACTGCAGTTCTATGTTCTTGTTAGCAACCTTAGTATCATGAAGCATTTCTTTAAATTCTGCTAATTGTTCTGTCATCAGGAGCAATTGTTGATTAAGCTCATTCATCTGTTCTTGAGGATTAGGATCAGTGACTACTGTCATAATTTCCTCTTTTGGAGAGAACTCATTGCTAGAGTACAAATATTGGTTTCTAGCAACAGTGTCTATAAGCTCTTGAGCTTCTTCAATTGTCTTCCTCATGTGTATAGATCCACCAGCTGAGTGGTCTAAAGACATCTGAGCTTTTTCTGTGAGCCCATAGTAGAAGATGTCTAACTGTACCCACTCTGAAAACATTTCAGAGGGGCATTTTCTAAGCATACCTCTATACCTCTCCCAGGCATTATAAAGGGATTCATTATCCTCTTGTTTAAAGCCTTGGATGTCCATCCTTAGCTGTGTCATCCTCTTTGGAGGGTAAAAATAATTCAGAAATTTCTCTGACAACTGTTTCCATGTCTTTATGCTTGCTGTAGGTTGGTTATTCAACCACCTTTTAGCCTGATCTTTTACAGCAAATGGAAACAGTAATAGTCTGTAGACATCCTGATCTACCTCTTATCATGTACTGTGTCAGCAATTTGTAAGAACTGTGCCAGAAACTCAGTAGGTTCTTCCTGTGGAAGACCGGAATACTGGCAATTTTGCTGCACTATGATAATGAGTTGAGGATTTAGCTCAAAGCTGCTTGCTTTGATGGGAGGTGTACAGATGCTACTCCCATATGCAGCTGTAATGGGGTTAGCATATGACCCCAGAGTCCTTCTGGACTGATTAATCCCACTTGAGTCCATAATGGACAAGAGGGAAATGATAATGATTGCAAATAGATAAATTTTGTTTTTTTTTTTTTGAATTAAACGAAAAAAATTAAAAGAAAATAAAAGGAAATTAAAAGAAAAAATTTGAAAATCAAAAATAAAATCAAAGCAGATTGAGAACTGAATCAATTAGCTAATTAAAAAGATTTTGAAAACAGCAATTAAAAAGATATGATTGAAAAATTTTTATGAAAAAGATTTGATTTTTGAAAAGAGGAAAGAGAAAAACAACAAAAAGACACCAAACTTAAAATTTTTAGAAAATCAAACACTAATTTTCGAAAATTTTAAAAGAAAAACACAAAGAGGACACCAAACTTAGAATTTTTATGAATCAAAAAGGGACTAAGAACATGCAAATTCGAAAATAAAAAATAAAGCATGCAATTGACACCAAACTTAAAATATGAACTAGACTCAACTAAAAGACTCTAAACCAACAAAATAAAACAGTCCTAATCTAAGCAACAAGATAAGCCGTCAGTTGTCCAAACTCGAACAATCCCCGGCAACGGCGCCAAAAACTTGGTGCACGAAATTGCAATCACACTTTTGCAATCCCGCACAACTAACCAGCAAGTGCACTGGGTCGTCCAAGTAATACCTTGCGTGAGCAAGGGTCGATCCCACGGAGATTGTCGGCTTGAAGCAAGCTATGGTTATCTTGTAAATCTTAGTCAGGATATCAGAAATTATCAGGATTGATTGTAAAAAGCAAAAGAGCATAAATTGGTTACTTGTTTTTCAGTAATGGAAAATAGGTTGAGGCCTTGGAGATGCTCCATCTTCTGAATTTCTGCTTTCCTACTGTCTTCTTCATCAAACACGCAAGGATCCTTCCATGGCAAGCTGTATGTAGGGTTTCACCGTTGTCAATGGCTACCTCCCATCCTCTCATTGGAAATGTTCAACGCACCCTGTCACGGCACGGCTATCCATCTGTCGGTTCTCAATCAGGCCGGAATAGAATCCAGTGATTCTTTTGCGTCTGTCACTAACGCCCCGCCCTCAGGAGTTTGAAGCACGTCACAGTCATTCAATCATTGAATCCTACTCAGAATACCACAGACAAGGTTTAGACCTTCCGGATTCTCTTGAATGCCGCCATCAGTTCTAGCTTATACCACGAAGATTCTGGGTAAGGAATCCAAGAGATATCTACTCAATCTAAAGTAGAACAGAGGTGGTTGTCAAGCACATGTTCATAGTTGAGAATGATGATGAGTGTCACGGATCATCACATTCATCCAGGTTAAGAGCAAGTGATATCTTAGAATGGAAGCAAGCATGATTGAATAAGAAACAGTAGTAATTGCATTAATCCATCAAGACACAGCAGAGCTCCTCACCCCCAACCATGGGGTTTAGAGACTCATGCCGTGGAAAGTACACAAAGAAACGTGTAAAAATGTCATGAGGTACAGATACCATGTCAAAAGGTCCTATTAATAGTAAACTAGTATCCTAAGGTTTACAGAAATGAGTAAATGACAGAAAAATCCACTTCCGGGCCCACTTGGTGTGTGCTTGGACTGAGCAATGAAGCATTTTCGTGTAGAGACCTTTTCTGGAGTTAAACGCCAGCTTTCATGCCAGTTTGGGCGTTTAACTCTAAGTTTTATGCCAGTTCCGGCGTTTAACGCTGGAATTTCTGTAGGTGACTTTGAGCGCCGATTTGGGCCATCAAATCTTGGGCAAAGTATGGACTATCATATATTGCTGGAAAGCCCAGGATGTCTACTTTCCAATGCCATTGAGAGCGCGCCAATTGGGCTTCTTTAGCTCCAGAAAATCCACTTCGAGTGCAGGGAGGTCAGAATCCAACAGCATCTGCAGTCCTTTTCAGTCTCTGAATCAGATTTTTGCTCAGAACCTTCAATTTCAGTCAGAAAATACCTGAAATCACAGAAAAACACACAAACTCATAGTAAAGTCCAGAAAAGTGAATTTTAATTAAAAACTAATAAAAAATATACTAAAAACTAACTAAAAGATACTAAAAACATACTAAAACAATGCCAAAAAGCGTATAAATTATCCACTCATCACAACACCAAACTTAAATTGTTGCTTGTCCCCAAGCAACTGAAAATCAAAATAGGATAAAAAGAAGAGAATACTATAGACTCCAAAATATCAAAGAAACATAGTTCCAATTAGATGAGCGGGACTAGTAGCTTTTTGCCTCCGAACAGTTTTGGCATCTCACTCTATCCTTTGAAGTTCAGAATGATTGGCATCTATGAGAACTCAGAACTCAGATAGTGTTATTGATTCTCCTAGTTAAGTATAATGATTCTTGAACATAGCTAGTGTATGAGTCTTGGCTGTGGCCCAAAGCACTCTGTCTTCCAGTATTACCACCGGATACATACATGCCACAGACACATAATTGGGTGAACCTTTTTAGATTGTGACTCAGCTTTGCTAGAGTCCCCAATTAGAGGTGTCCAAGGTTCTTAAGCACACTCTTTTTGCCTTGGTTCACAACTTTATTTCTTTCTCTTTTTTTTTTCGAAATTTTTTTTTTCACTGCTTTTTCTTGCTTCAAGAATCAATTTGTTGATTTTTCAGATCCTCAATAACAGTTCTCTTTCTCCTCATTCTTTCAAGAGCCAACAATTTTAACATTCTTAAAACAACAAATTCAAAAGACATATGCACTGTTCAAGCATGCATTCAGAAAACAAAAAGTATTGTCACCACATCAGACTAATTCAACTAGTTTCAGAGATAAATTCGAAATCCTGTACTTCTTGTTCTTTTGGGATTAAAGCATTTTTTTTCATTTAAGAGAGGTGATGAATTCATAGGATATTCATAACTTTAAGGCATAAATTTTATTAATTATGAATTAAGAACAAGACTCAAAAATAGATATAAGATTAGACTAGAAAATAGAGAAAACGAAAGAAAAAAATATACAGGCTCCTAATGATAGAGGTTTTCATAGAGTTAGGACTCAACAACCTTGATTTTGAGGAGTAGATGCTCCCTCAGCTTGAGAGGAGAGCTTTTGGCGTTTCATCTCTTGGATTTCACGCCCCTGCTTCTCTTGTTCCTTCAGCAATTTGCAGAGCATGCAGTTCTGATTCTGCTGTTCTTCCTTCAGTTGCTCCATAGTTTCTTGGAACTTGGTGATAGATGCTTCTAGGCTGGCCCAGTAGCCAATTTCAGGGAATTCAGGGAGGAACTCCTGCGCCCTCCTTTTGATAGAGTTGTCTTGCACTTGTCCTTCCATTGACTTCTTGGTGATTGGATGTTCAATGGGTATGAATTCATCTACTCCCATCTTTACCCCAGCCTCTTTACAGAGCAAGGAGATCAAGCTTGGATAAGCCAGTTTGGCTTCAGTAGAATTGTTATTTGCAATTGTGTAGATCTCACAGGCAATCACATGATGAACCTCCACTTCTTTTCCAAGCATAATGCAATGAATCATCACTGCTCTCTTGATGGTAACCTCAGAACGGTTGCTAGTGGGCAATATGGAACGCCCAATAAAGTCTAGCCAACCTCTTGCAATTGGTTTGAGGTCTCCCCTCTTGAGTTGGTTAGGGACACCCTTAGAATTGGTTATCCACTTAGTTCCAGGGAGGCATATGTCCTCTAGAACTTGATCCAACCCCTTATCTACTCTCACCATCCTCCTATTAAAGGAGTCAGGATCATCTTGCAGTTGGGGCAACTTGAAGATTTCTCTTATTTTGTCCAGATGAAAGTACATAACTTTCCCTCTGACCATGGTTCTGTAGGTATGGTAAGCGGTTCCAGTCATTCTCTGCTTATCTGTCAGCCACAGATTTGAGTAGAATTCCTGAACCATGTTCCTTCCAACCTTTGTCTCAGGATTGGTTAGAACTTCCCATCCTCTGTTTCGAATTTGCTCTTGGATCCCCGGATATTCATATTCTTTCAGATCAAATTTAACTTCCGGGATCACTGACCTCAGACCCATTATTTTGTGATAATGGTCTTCATATTCTTTGGTTAAGAACTTCTCTTGATTCCAAAGATTCTTTGGATTATTCTCTTTCTTGCCTCTTAAATTGGTTTGTTTTCCCTTAGGAGCCATGATATGATGAATCTTGGCTTAGTGATCACGGAAAAGCACACCAAACTTAGAGGTTTGCTTGTCCTCAAGCAAAAGAAAAGAGAGAATAGAGGGGGAGGAAGAGGAAATTCGAATGGTGTGGTGGAAAGAGGGGGAACAAACGTGTATTTATAAGGTGGGGAGGGGAGTTTTCGAAAAAAAAGAGAGAAATTTGAAAGGAGATTTGAGAAGATATGAAAAGAAATTGAGAAAAGGGTGAAATTTTTGAACAATGTTTGTAATTGATTTGAAATAAATTTGAAGAATGGTCTTGATTTTTGAAGATTTGAAAGTGAATGATGAATGATTGAAGTGTGATTTTGTAGAAAAGTATGGGTAAGAAAAGGAAAGTTTGAAAAAATTTGATTTGAAAACAAAATTGTGGTCCCCCCACCTTGCTGGCGTTAAACGCCCAGAATGGCACCCATTCTGGCGTTTAACGCCCATTTGTTGCCCCTTTTGGGCGTTTAACGCCCAGCCAGGTGCCCTGGCTGGCGTTAAACGCCAGAAAGTCTTTATTACTGGGCATTTTTTTGAACGCCCAGGATGCTGCACACCTGGCGTTAAACGCCCAGAATGGTGCCCATTCTGGCGTTTAACGCCCAAAATGACACCATTCCTGGCGTTAAACGCCCAAAATGTCCCTTACTGGCGTTTTTTTCGCCAGTAAGCTCATTTTCTCTGCTTTTTGAGCTGAATCCTTCTGTAACTCTGTGAATTCCTTCGTTTTTGATACTTGCCTCTGTAAGAACAAATCATATAACCTCCTAATGACTGGGTTGCCTCCTAGCAAGCGCTTCTTTACTGTCTTTAGCTGGACCTTCACTGAGAATCACTCAAGTCTCAGTTTGAGCATTCCTGCTCAAAATTGCCTTCAAGATAATGCTTGATTCTCTGTCCATTAACAATGAACTTTTTGTCAGAATCAGTATCCTGAAGCTCAACATATCCATATGGTGATACTCCTGTGATCACATACGGACCCCTCCACCGGGATTTGAGTTTTCCTGGGAATAATTTGAGCCTGGAGTTGAAGAGCAGAACTTTTTGTCCTGACTCAAAGACTCTGGTTGACAATTTCTTGTCATGCCACTTCTTTGCCTTTTCCTTATAAATTTTTGCATTTTCAAAGGCATTGAGTCTGAACTCCTCTAGCTCATTTAACTGGAGCAATCTTTTTTCACCAGCTAACTGAGCGTCCATGTTTAGGAATCTGGTTGCCCAGTAGGCTTTATGTTCCAGTTCCACAGGCAAATGACAGGCCTTCCCATACACCAGTTGGTATGGAGAGGTTCCTATAGGAGTCTTGAATGCTGTTCTGTATGCCCACAGAGCATCATCCAAGCTCTTTGCCCAATCCTTTCTTCGGGCTATCACAGTCCATTCTAGGATTCTTTTTAGCTCTCTATTAGAGACTTCAGCTTGCCCATTGTCTGTGGATGATACGCAGTTGCCACTTTATGGCTAATTCCATATCTAACCATAGCAGAGTATAGCTGTTTGTTGCAGAAATGAGAGCCCCCATCACTGATTAGTACTCTGAGAACACCAAATCTGCTGAAGATGTGTTTCTGGAGGAATTTTAGCACGGTCTTGGTATCATTAGTGGGTGTAGCAATTGCTTCTACCCACTTAGATACATAGTCCACCGCCACCAGAATGTAAGTGTTTGAGTATGATGGTGGGAATGGCCCGATGAAGTCAATTCCCCATACATCAAACAATTCTATCTCTAATATCCCTTGTTGAGGCATGGCATATCCGTGAGGCAGGTTACCAGCTCTTTGGCAACTGTCACAGTTACGCACAAACTCTCGGGAATCTTATAGAGAGTAGGCCAGTAGAAGCCGCACTGGAGAACTTTAGTGGCTGTTCGCTCACTTCCAAAATGTCCTCCATACTGTGATCCATGGCAGTGCCATAGGATCCTTCGTGCTTCTTCTCTGGGTACACATCTGCGGATCACTCCGTCAGCACATCTCTTAAAGAGATATGGTTCATCCCAGAGGTAGTACTTGGCATCTGAAATTAATTTCTTTCTTTGCACTCTGCTGTACTCCTTGGGTATGAACCTCACAGCTTTATAGTTTGCAATATCTGCAAACCATGGAGCTTCCTGAATGGCAAAGAGTTGCTCATCTGGGAAAGTCTCAGATATCTCAGTAGAAGGGAGGGATGCCCCAGCTACTGGTTCTATTCGGGACAGATGATCAGCTACTTGGTTTTCTGTCCCTTTTCTGTCTCTTATTTCTATATCAAACTCTTGCAGAAGCAACACCCATCTGATAAGCCTGGGTTTTGAATCCTGCTTTGTGAGTAAGTATTTAAGAGCAGCATGGTCAGTGTACACAATCACTTTAGATCCCACTAGATAAGATCTAAACTTGTCAATGGCATAAACCACTGCAAGTAATTCTTTTTCTGTGGTTGTGTAATTCTTCTGTGCATCATTTAGAACACGACTGGCATAATAAATGACATGCAGAAGTTTGTTATGCCTCTGTCCCAACACTGCACCAATGGCATGATCACTGGCATCACACATTAATTCGAATGGCAATGTCCAATCTGGTGCAGAGATGACTGGTGCTGTGACCAGCTTAGCTTTCAGGGTCTCAAATGCCTGCAGACAGATGGTGTGTCAGCAGCTAGCAGGTTACTCAAAGGTTTTGCAATTTTCGAAAAATCCTTTATAAACCTTCTATAGAATCCTGCATGCCCCAGAAAGCTTCTGATTGCCTTAACATTGGCAGGTGGTGGTAATTTTTCAATTACCTCTACCTTTGCCTTATCCACCTCTATTCCCCTGCTTGAAATTTTGTGCCCAAGGATAATTCCCTCAGTCACCATAAAGTGACATTTCTCCCAGTTTAAAACCAGGTTAGTCTCTTGGCATCTTTTCAAGACAAGTGCTAGGTGATTAAGACAGGAGTTGAATGAGTCTCCATATACTGAGAAGTCGTCCATGAAGACTTCCAGAAATTTCTCTACCATATCTGAGAAGATAGAGAGCATGCACCTCTGAAAAGTTGCAGGTGCATTGCACAGACCAAAAGGCATCCTCCTATAGGCAAACACGCCCGAAGGGCAAGTAAATGCTGTTTTCTCTTGGTCCTGGGGATCTACTGCAATTTGGTTGTAGCCTGAATAGCCATCCAAAAAGCAGTAATAGTCATGACCAGCTAGTCTTTCTAGCATTTGGTCTATGAATGGTAAAGGAAAATGATCCTTTCTGGTGGCTGTATTGAGCCTTCTGTAGTCAATACACATGCGCCACCCTGTAACTGTTCTTGTAGGAACCAGTTCATTTTTTTCATTATGAACCACTGTCATGCCTCCCTTTTTGGGGACAACTTGGACAGGGCTCACCCAGGGGCTATCAGAAATAGGATAAATAATCCCAGCCTCTAGTAATTTAGTGACCTCTTTCTGCACCACCTCCTTCATGGCTGGATTTAGCCTCCTCTGTGGTTGAACCACTGGTTTGGCATTATCCTCCAGCAGGATCTTGTGCATGCATCTAGCTGGGCTAATGCCCTTAAGATCACTTATGGACCACCCAAGAGCGGTCTTGTGTGTCCTTAGCACTTGAATCAGTGCTTCCTCTTCCTGTGGATTTAAAGCAGAGCTTATAATCACTGGAAAAGTGTCACCCTCTCCCAGAAATGCGTACTTCAGGGATGGTGGTAGAGGTTTGAGTTCAGGTTTGGGAGGTTTATCCTCCTCCTGAGGAATTTTCGAAAATTCCTTTGCTTCCTCTAGTGCTTCTTGATCAGGTTGAGCATCTTTGAAGATGTCCTCAAGCTCTGATTCTAGGCTTTCAGCCATATTGATCTCTTCTACCAGAGAGTCAATAATGTCAGCGCCCATGCAGTCATTTGGAGTGTCTGGATGCTGCATAGCTTTCACAGCATTCAACTTGAACTCATCCTCATTGACTCTCAGGGTCACTTCCCCTTTGTGTACATCAATGAGAGTTCGCCCAGTTGCTAGGAAAGGTCTTCCTAGAATGAGAGTTGCACTCTTGTGCTCCTCCATTTCCAGCACCACAAAGTCAGTGGGAAAGGCAAAGGGCCCAACCTTGACAATCATGTCCTCTATTATGCCTGATGGGTGTTTGATGGAGCCATCAGCAAGTTGGAGGCATATCCTGGTTGGTTTGACTTCTCCAATCAACCCAAGCTTTCTGATAGTGGATGCAGGTATTAGATTGATGCTTGCTCCAAGATCACATAGAGCTGTCTTGGTGCAAGCACCTTCTAATGTGCATGGTATCATAAAGCTTCCAGGATCTTGAAGCTTTTCTGGTAAGCTTTTCAGAATGACTGCACTGCATTCTTCAGTGAGAAATACTTTTTCAGTTTCTCTCCAATCCTTCTTATGACTTAAGATCTCTTTCATGAACTTAGCATAGGAAGGTATTTGCTCAAGTGCCTCTGCAAACGGAATCTTTATTTCAAGGGTCCTTAGATAGTCTGCAAAGCGGGCAAATTGCTTATCCTGTTCCGCCTTGCGGAGTTTCTGAGGATAAGGCATCTTGGCTTGATATTCTTCAACCTTAGATGCTGCAAGTTTATTCCCTACAGAAGTGGTTGAAGAAGCCTTGTTAGAGGGATATTATCAGCACTCTCAGGTGTCTGATTCTCCCTTGGCGTTTGAATGCCAGGATTGGGAGGAAAATGGGCGTTTAACGCCAACTTTTCCCCCTTTTCTGGCGTTTGAACGCCAGAACTGGGCAAGAAATGGGCGTTTTAACGCCAGCTTTCCTTCCCTTTTTGGCGTTTGAACGCCAATAACATTCCTCTCTGGGCTCTTATTGTCCTCAGAGGGATTTTGAACAGTGGTTTGGTTATCCCCTGTTAATTGTTCCTTGTCTGGCTTTCTGCTCTTTTGAGCAGAGGTATTCAGTGTCTTCCCACTCCTCAGCTGAACTGCTTGACATTCCTCTGTTATCTGTTTAGATATTTGCTGTTTTGCTAGATTCAACTGCAGTTCTATGTTCTTGTTAGCAACCTTAGTATCATGAAGCATTTCTTTAAATTCTGCTAACTGTTCTGTCATCAGGAGCAATTGTTGATTAAGCTCATTCATCTGTTCTTGAGGATTAGGATCAGTGACTACTGTCATAACTTCCTCTTTTGGAGAGAACTCATTGCTAGAGTACAAATATTGGTTTCTAGCAACAGTGTCTATAAGCTCTTGAGCTTCTTCAATTGTCTTCCTCATGTGTATAGATCCACCAGCTGAGTGGTCTAAAGACATCTGAGCTTTTTCTGTGAGCCCATAGTAGAAGATGTCTAACTGTACCCACTCTGAAAACATTTCAGAGGGGCATTTTCTAAGCATACCTCTATACCTCTCCCAGGCATTATAAAGGGATTCATTATCCTCTTGTTTAAAGCCTTGGATGTCCAGCCTTAGCTGTGTCATCCTCTTTGGAGGGTAAAAATGATTCAGAAATTTCTCTGACAACTGTTTCCATGTCTTTATGCTTGCTGTAGGTTGGTTATTCAACCACCTTTTAGCCTGATCTTTTACAGCAAATGGAAACAGTAATAGTCTGTAGACATCCTGATCTACCTCTTTATCATGTACTGTGTCAGCAATTTGTAAGAACTGTGCCAGAAACTCAGTAGGTTCTTCCTGTGGAAGACCGGAATACTGGCAATTTTACTGCACTATGATAATGAGTTGAGGATTTAGCTCAAAGCTGCTTGCTTTGATGGGAGGTGTACAGATGCTACTCCCATATGCAGCTGTAATGGGGTTAGCATATGACCCCAGAGTCCTTCTGGACTGATTAATCCCACTTGAGTCCATAATGGACAAGAGGGAAATGATAATGATTGCAAATAGTAAATTTTGTTTTTTTTTTTTGAATTAAACGAAAAAAAATTAAAATAAAATAAAAGGAAATTAAAAGAAAAAATTCAAAAATCAAAAATAAAATCAAAGCAGATTGAGAACTGAATCAATTAGCTAATTAAAAAGATTTTGAAAACAGCAATTAAAAAGATATGATTGAAAAATTTTTATGAAAAGATTTGATTTTTGAAAAGAGGAAAGAGAAAAACAACAAAAAGACACCAAACTTAAAATTTTTAGAAAATCAAACACTAATTTTCGAAAATTTTAAAAGAAAAACACAAAGAGGACACCAAACTTAGAATTTTTATGAATCAAAAAGGGACTAAGAACATGCAAATTCGAAAATAAAAAATAAAAGCATGCAATTGACACCAAACTTAAAATATGAAACTAGACTCAACTAAAAGACTCTAAACCAACAAAAATAAAACAGTCCTAATCTAAGCAACAAGATAAGCCGTCAGTTGTCCAAACTCGAACAATCCCTGGCAACGGCGCCAAAAACTTGGTGCACGAAATTGCAATCACACTTTTGCAATCCCGCACAACTAACCAGCAAGTGCACTGGGTCGTCCAAGTAATACCTTGCGTGAGCAAGGGTCGATCCCACGGAGATTGTCGGCTTGAAGCAAGCTATGGTTATCTTGTAAATCTTAGTCAGGATATCAGAAATTATCAGGATTGATTGTAAAAAGCAAAGAGCATAAATTGGTTACTTGTTTTTCAGTAATGGAAAATAGGTTGAGGCCTTGGAGATGCTCCATCTTCTGAATTTCTGCTTTCCTACTGTCTTCTTCATCAAACACGCAAGGCTCCTTCCATGGCAAGCTGTATGTAGGGTTTCACCGTTGTCAATGGCTACCTCCCATCCTCTCATTGGAAATGTTCAACGCACCCTGTCACGGCACGGCTATCCATCTGTCGGTTCTCAATCAGGCCGGAATAGAATCCAGTGATTCTTTTGCGTCTGTCACTAACGCCCCGCCCTCAGGAGTTTGAAGCACGTCACAGTCATTCAATCATTGAATCCTACTCAGAATACCACAGACAAGGTTTAGACCTTCCGGATTCTCTTGAATGCCGCCATCAGTTCTAGCTTATACCACGAAGATTCTGGGTAAGGAATCCAAGAGATATCTACTCAATCTAAAGTAGAACAGAGGTGGTTGTCAAGCACATGTTCATAGTTGAGAATGATGATGAGTGTCACGGATCATCACATTCATCCAGGTTAAGAGCAAGTGATATCTTAGAATGGAAGCAAGCATGATTGAATAAGAAACAGTAGTAATTGCATTAATCCATCAAGACACAGCAGAGCTCCTCACCCCCAACCATGGGGTTTAGAGACTCATGCCGTGGAAAGTACACAAAGAAACGTGTAAAAATGTCATGAGGTACAGATACCATGTCAAAAGGTCCTATTAATAGTAAACTAGTATCCTAAGGTTTACAGAAATGAGTAAATGACAGAAAAATCCACTTCCGGGCCCACTTGGTGTGTGCTTGGACTGAGCAATGAAGCATTTTCGTGTAGAGACCTTTTCTGGAGTTAAACGCCAGCTTTCATGCCAGTTTGGGCGTTTAACTCCAAGTTTTATGCCAGTTCCGGCGTTTAACGCTGGAATTTCTGTAGGTGACTTTGAGCGCCGATTTGGGCCATCAAATCTTGGACAAAGTATGGACTATCATATATTGCTGGAAAGCCCAGGATGTCTACTTTCCAATGCCGTTGATAGCGCGCCAATTGGGCTTCTGTAGCTCCAGAAAATCCACTTCGAGTGCAGGGAGGTCAGAATCCAACAGCATCTGCAGTCCTTTTCAGTCTCTGAATCAGATTTTTGCTCAGAACCTTCAATTTCAGTCAGAAAATACCTGAAATCACAGAAAAAACACACAAACTCATAGTAAAGTCCAGAAAAGTGAATTTTAATTAAAAACTAATAAAAAATATACTAAAAACTAACTAAAAGATACTAAAAACATACTAAAAACAATGCCAAAAAGCGTATAAATTATCCGCTCATCAGCCTCCCAACAAGCGCTTCTTTAATGTCAGTAGCTTGACAGAGGGCTCTCAATGAGCCTCACAGATACTCAGAGCAATGTTGGAACCTCCCAACACCAAACTTAGAGTTTGAATGTGGGGGTTCAACACCAAACTTAGAGTTTGGTTGTGGCCTCCCAACACCAAACTTAGAGTTTGACTGTGGGGGCTCTGTTTGACTCTGATTTGAGAGAAGCTCTTCATGCTTCCTCTCCATGGTGACAGAGGGATATCCTTGAGCTATAAACACAAAGGATTCTTCATTCACTTGAATGATCAACTCTCCTCTATCAACATCAATCACAGCTTTTGCTGTGGCTAGGAAGGGTCTGCCAAGGATGATGGTTTCATCCATGCACTTCCCAGTCTCTAGGACTATGAAATCAGCAGGGATGTAATGGTCTTCAATCTTCACCAAAACATCCTCTACAAGTCCATGAGCTTGTTTTCTTGAGTTGTCTGCCATCTCTAATGAGATTCTTGCAGCTTGTACCTCAAAGATCCCTAGCTTCTCCATTACAGAGAGAGGCATGAGGTTTACACTTGACCCTAAGTCACACAGGGCCTTCTTGAAGGTCATGGTGCCTATGGTACAAGGTATGGAAAACTTTCCAGGATCTTGTCTCTTTTGAGGTAATTTCTGCCTAGACAAGTCATCCAGTTCTTTGGTGAGCAAAGGAGGTTCATTCTCCCAAGTCTCATTTCCAAATAACTTGTCATTTAGCTTCATGATTGCTCCAAGATATTTAGCAAATTGCTCTTCAGTGACATACTCATCCTCTTCAGAGGAAGAATACTCATCAGAGCTCATGAAAGGCAGAAGTAAGTCCAATGGAATCTCTATGGTCTCATTTGAGCCTCAGATTCCCATGGTTCCTCATTGGGGAACTCTATGGAGGTCAGTGCACGCCCATTGAGGCTTTCCTCAGTGGCGTCCACCTCCTCTCTTTCCTCTCCAAATTCGGCCATGGTTATGGCTTTGCACTCTCCTTTTGGATTTTCTTCTGTATTACTTGGGAGAGTACTAGGAGGGAGTTCAGTAATTTTCTTGCTCAGCTGTCCCACTTGTGCCTCCAAATTCCTAATGGAGGACCTTGTTTCAGTCATGAAACTTTGAGTGGTCTTGATTAGATCAGAGACCATAGTTGCTAAGTCAGAGGGGTTCTGCTTAGGATTCTCTGTCTGTTGCTGAGAAGATGATGGAAAAGGCTTGCCATTGCTAAACCTATTTCTTCCACCATTATTGTTGTTGAAACCTTGTTGAGGTCTCTCTTGATTCTTCCATGAGAAATTTGGGTGATTTCTCCATGAAGAATTATAGGTGTTACCATAGGATTCTCCTAGGTAATTCACCTCTTCCATTGAAGGGTTCTCAGGATCATAGGCTTCTTCCTTAGATGAAGCATCCTTAGTACTGCTTGGTGCATTTTGCATTCCAGACAGACTTTGAGAAATCAAATTGACTTGTTGAGTCAATATTTTATTCTGAGCCAAAATGGCATTCAGAGTGTCAATCTCAAGAACTCCTTTCTTCTGACCAGTCCCATTGTTCACAGGATTCCTTTCAGAAGTGTACATGAATTGGTTATTTGCAACCATTTCAATTAGCTCTTGAGCCTCTGT
Organism: Arachis stenosperma; assembly: GCF_014773155.1. Taxonomy (NCBI): domain Eukaryota; kingdom Viridiplantae; phylum Streptophyta; class Magnoliopsida; order Fabales; family Fabaceae; genus Arachis; species Arachis stenosperma. The sequence goes on from NW_026651369.1 coordinate 2,519,695, forward strand.
AGGCGTCTTCTTCAGATGAAGAGATCCTCCAGCAGAGCTATCCAAAGACATCTTGGATAGTTCAGAGAGACCATCATAGAAAATACCTATAATGCTCCATTCAGAAAGCATGTCAGAAGGACATTTTCTGATCAGTTGTTTGTATCTTTCCCAAGCTTCATAGAGGGATTCTCCATCCTTCTGTCTGAAGGTTTGGACTTTCACTCTAAACTTACTCAATTTTTGAGGTGGAAAGAACTTTGCCAAGAAGGCATTGACTAGCTTTTCCCATGAGTCCAGGCTTTTAGGTTGTGAGTCCAACCATGTCTTAGCTCTGTCTCTTACAGCAAAGGGAATAGCATAAGTCTGTAGACCTCAGGGTCTACCCCATTAGTCTTGACAGTGTCACAGATTTGCAAGAATTCAGCTAAGAACTGATGAGGATCTTCCAATGGAAGTCCATGAAACTTGCAATTCTGTTGCATTAGAGAAACTAATTGAGGCTTAAGCTCAAAGTTGTTTGCTCCAATGGCAGGGATAGAGATGCTTCTCCCATAAAAGTCGGGAGTAGGTGCAGTAAAGTCACCCAGCACCTTCCTTGCATTGTTGGCATTGTTGTTGTTTTCGGCTGCCATGTGTCCTTCTTCTTTGAAGAATTCGGTTAGGTCCTCTATAGAGAGTTGTGCCTTAGCTTCTCATAGCTTTCGCTTCAAGGTCCTTTCAGGTTCAGGGTCAGGCTCAACAAGAATGCTTTTGTCTTTGCTCCTGCTCATAAGAAAGAGAAGGGAACAAGAAAATGTGGAATCCTCTATGTCACAGTATAGAGATTCCTTGAAGTGTCAGAGGGAAAGAAGAGTAGAAGACAGAAGTAGAAAATTCGAACTTATCAAAGGAGATGGAGTTCGAATTTTGCATTAAGGAATAGTGTTAGTCCATAAATAGAAGGATGTGAGAAGAAGGGAAGTAATTTTCGAAAATTAAGTGAAAGGTTTTGAAAATATTTTGAAAAACATTACTTAATTTTCGAAAATGAGAGTGGGAAAGAAATAAAATGATTTTTGAAAAATATTTTGAAATTAGAAATCAAAAAGATTTGATTGAAAACTATTTTAAAAAAAATGAGGTTAAGAAGATATGATTGATTTTAAAAAGATGTGATTGAGAAGATATGATTTGAAAAACATTTTAAAAAGATTTGATTTTGAAAATTAGTAACTTGGCTATCAAGAAAAGATATGATTCAAACATTAAACCTTTCTCAACAAAAAAGGCAACATACTTGAAATGTTGAATCAAATCATTAATTGATAGTAAGTATCTTTGAAAAAGGAAAGAAATTGATTTTGAAAACATTTGATTGAAAAGATATAATTTGAAAAAGATTTGATTTTGAAAAACTTTGAAAACTTGAAAAAAATTTGATTTGAAAACAAAATCTTCCCCCTTGTGCCATCCTGGCGTTAAACGCCCAGAATGGTGCACATTCTGGCGTTTAACGCCCAAACTACTACCCTTTTGGGCGTTAAACGCCCAGCCAGGCACCCTGGCTGGCGTTTAAATGCCAGTCTGTCTTCTTCACTGGGCATTTTTGAATGCCCAGCTTTTTCTGTGTGATTCCTCTGCAGTATGTTCTGAATCTTCAATTCTCTGTATTATTGACTTGAAAAGACACAAATTAAAAATATTTTTGGATTTTTAATAATAAGGAATAATCAAAATGCAACTAAAATCAAATAATAATGCATGCAAGACACCAAACTTAGCAGTTTGTATACTATTGACACTAACAAAATGAGAATGCATATGACAAACAACAGAAATACTCAAGTCAATAGAATTCAAAGATCAAAACAAGGAAATCATCAAGAACAACTTGAAGATTAATGAAGACACATGCATGAATTCGAAAAATGCATGCAATTGACACCAAACTTAACATGAGACACTAGACTCAAACAGAAAATATTTTTGGTTTTTATGATTTTGTAAATTTTTTTGAATTTTTTGACAATTAAGTGGAAGAAGAAAATAAAGGTATCAAAATTCTTAATGAGAATTCCAAGAATCATGCAATGTTAGTCTAAAGCTACAGTCTAAAGGAATTAGACATGGCTAGCCAAGCTTCAGCAGAACATTGCATTCAAGAGCTAAATTGATGAAGATCAATCAGCTTTGGTGATGATAAGAACATCACCTTGAAACACTAGAATTCATTCTTAAGAACTCTGAAGAAAAATACATAATCTAAGCAACAAGATGAACCGTCAGTTGTCCATACACAGAACAATCCCCGGCAACGGCGCCAAAAACTTGGTGCGCGAAATTGTGAACAATACTTTTCACAACTCTCATAATCCCCGGTCATGAACTCCAAAAACTTGGTGGCTCAATTCCATGGCATTACACAACTTCACACAACTAACCAGCAAGTGCACTGGGTCGTCCAAGTAATACCTTACGTGAGTAAGGGTCGATCCCACGGAGATTGTTAGTATGAAGCAAGCTATGGTCATCTTGCAAATCTTAGTCAGGCAGACTCAAATGGATATGGTGATGAATGAAAATAACATAAAAGATAAAGGTAGAGATACTTATGTAATTCATTGGTAGGAACTTCAGATAAGCGCATGAAGATGCCTTCCCTTCCGTCCCTCTGCTTTCCTACTGTCTTCATCCAATCCTTCTTATTCCTTTCCATGGCAAGCTTGTGTAGGGTTTCACCGTTGTCAATGGCTACCTCCCATCCTCTCAGTGAAAACGATTGCATATGCTCTGTCACAGCACGCGGAATTCAGCTGTCGGTTCTCGGTCAGGCCGGAATAGAATCCATTGATTCTTTTGCGTCTGTCACTAACGCCCAGCCAGCTAGGAGTTTGAAGCACGTCACAGTCATTCAATCATTGAATCCTACTCAGAATACCACAGACAAGGTTTAGACCTTCCGGATTCTCTTGAATGCTGCCATCAGTTCTCGCCTATACCACGAAGATTCCGGTTAAAGAATCTAAGAGATAAACATTAGAGCCTCGTTTGCTTGTAGAACAAGAGTGGTTGTCAGTCACTTTGTTCATGAGTGAGAATGATGATGAGCGTCACATAATCATCACATTCATCATGTTCTTGGGTGCAAATGAATATCTTGGACAAAGAACAAGCGGAATTGAATAGAAGAACAATAGTAGTTGCATTAATACTCGAGGTACAGCAGAGCTCCACACCTTAATCTATGGTGTGTAGAAACTCCACCGTTGAAAATACATAAGAACAAAAGTGATCATTGGTTTCGGCCCCAGAGGGGGAACCAGAAGAACCAAGATGAAAATACAATAGTAAAAGGTCCTATATATAGAGAACTAGTGGCCTAGGGTGTACAGAGATGAGTAAATGACATAAAAATCCACTTCCGGGCCCACTTGGTGTGTGCTTGGGCTGAGCAATGAAGCATTTTCGTGTAGAGACTCTTCTTGGAGTTAAACGGCAGCTTTTATGCCAGTTTGGGCGTTTAACTCCCATTTTGGTGCCAGTTCCGGCGTTTAACGCTGGGAATTCTGAGGGTGACTTTGAACGCCGGTTTGGGCCATCAAATCTTGGGCAAAGTATGGACTATCATATATTGCTGGAAAGCCCAGGATGTCTACTTTCCAACGCCGTTGAGAGCGCGCCAATTGGGCTTTTGTAGCTCCAGAAAATCCACTTCGAGTGCAGGGAGGTCAGAATCCAACAGCATCTGCAGTCCTTTTCAGTCTCTGAATCAGATTTTTGCTCAGGTCCCTCAATTTCAGCCAGAAAATACCTGAAATCACAGAAAAACACACAAACTCATAGTAAAGTCCAGAAAAGTGATTTTTAACTAAAAACTAATAAAAATATACTAAAAACTAACTAGATCATACCAAAAACATACTAAAAACAATGCCAAAAAGTGTATAAATTATCCGCTCATCAGTCCACGTCCAAGGCACCCTCCCTTTTCCGTATCTAGTTACACAGCTTGGCCGTCGAGCTGACGTGCCATGGGAGGATGCCGATGAGCGACCACCGGCAGCGGACTGCAGGAAGATCATCCCACACAGCAGGAACTTCCTTGCTTTGGGCTACAGACCACCACCTGTCACTGCTCCTGATGAGACAGCCCCTCCGTCTGCTGGACCCTCTACATCCACAGCTGCCACAGCTACCCCTGCTGCCACCACTGCACCTCCACCCGCATCTGAGCCGGTTTATCGACTCGTGCACCGTCTATTCCGCCAGCTTGATCAGATGGAGCGCCGTAACAGGCGCCGGTATGAGAGATCGGAGCGCCGCAGCAGGCGACGCTATTCCCATCTGAAGCTGATGATCAGACAGGGCGCCGACATCCCCTCCGAGCCCGACACTCCATCAGAGCCATCAAAGGAGGAGGACGATGAGCACGAGGAGGAGCCTCATTCCCAGGCAGAGACTCATTTCCAGGAGGAGACTCATCAGCAGGCAGCCACAGAGCAGGCTGCCCCGCATCAGGAGGTTATGCCCCAGATAGAGGCTGCGGATCCAGAGATCCCGATACAGTCAGCCCCACCTCTACAGCAGCCAGACTCCCAGCCCACTACCACTGAGACCCCAGCTACCATCCCTACCAGTGATGACACTCCTTCACACCCGGCTTGATTGAGCATCGGGGACGATGCTTCCTTTTAAGTGTGGGAAGGTCGCTATCTCTGGCGTTTATCTTGGTGAACCACTACATACTTTTCTTTTGTTTTGGATACTTTTCTGTATTTTTCTCTTTTTTTCTTTTATTTGTTATTTTCTGAGTACTTATACATTGCTACTTGTGTATTTTTACTCTATTTTCTGCATTTTGCATCTTTAGTTCATATTTTAGCCATTTAGTTTATTTTAGTTATTTAGTTTAGTTTGCAATTCTGATTTATTAGTGGATTAATTAGTATAGTTTACCCTTTTTAGCATAAGATAGTATAGTTTAAATAGAAAAATATAAAAAGGAAGTAAGCTAGGAACTTGAACATAATAAATTTAGATCCATAAAACCTCGTATATATAGCATTACATGATGTAGTTAAACTGACAACATTCTATCAAGGAGAAACATTAAAATTTCAAAGGCTACCCTAAATTACTTTTTAAGAGAATAATGAGAATTTTTAAACCTGCATGACATACATAAGTGATAAATGATTTTTCAGCTAGAGAACACATAGCCTGTGAGTTTTGAGCTTAACTGTATGGTTACATTCAAACCATAATTTTTATTCCTGTGTGTTCCAACCTTCTTTCTTATTCTGGTGTTCTTTACTTTGTTTTAGTCTATATATCCGATTGTAGAATATAGGTACATCCCAAAATAATGATTGAGGCCATCATTTGATTTTAGCTCACTTACCCCAAATTAGCCTACCTTTTACATCACCTTTGTTAGCCCCCTTGAGCCTTTTAAAACCTCTTTATTCTATTTAGCCAAATTACTAGCCTTAAGCAGAAAAACAAAAGAAAATCCCAAGTGAATCCTTGGTTAGCTTAAGATAGAAAATTATTAATAGAGTAAAATGTGGGAAACCTTTTGGGAACACGAGTGATAGAAACAAAGGGTTAGGAAAGTTAAAAAGAAATAAAAATAAATTTGGGAAGCATGCTCATGAGAAAATCAAAGTGATTCAATTACCATGTGCATTAAAAAAAATTTTCAACATCTAAATAAAAGGGGATACAAAAGAACTCCCCAATGCAAAATAAAAATAAATGCACATGGGATAAAAACAAGAACTGAAACATGAGCATGCCACATCAAAAGTGAGAAAATAGGGAGAATAGGTAAAAAAGCATTATTTTACTAAATATGTATGTTAGGTGAGATCTTAGTCTAATTAAGGATTCACTTATTAGCTCACTTAGCCTTATACATATATCTTTGCCTTTACCTTGACCCCATTACAACCTTGATTAAAGACCTCATGAGTTTTGGTATGACTATGTTCTATAATTGATTGGTTAGACGAAAAACAAAGTTATAGAAGGGAAGAATAAAAAGAAGAATAGAGTGATTAACCCAATAAACACTGAGTGATTAAAGAGTAAACACAAAATCCAGTAAGGGTTCAATAGCTCATTAACATTTATCTCTATTCAAATTAATAATTGTCTTGCAAGTTTTAATGTTTTCTTTCTCATCTCACTTGCGTTATTATTTGAGGGTTAGCTATATATGTATATATAACTCCTTGAGAATGCGAAATAATTTAACTACATATAGGCTTTATATATGAGTGGATAAATTAGAATTGCATGACTCATTAGGTAGATGCATTTAGAATAGGTTGCATTTCATAACATTCCATCACTTTAACCTTAATTATTTACCTTGGATTTAGCCTGAGGACATGCTAGTGTTTAAGTGTGGGGAGGTTGATAAACCCATATTTCATGAGTTCTTTTGTGCTTAATTTGAGTGATTTATATAATCCTTCACCTACTTATTCACATTAATTGCATGGTTTTACTTTCCCTTCCTTATTATGTCATATTGTGAAAAACATGTTTCCTAAGCTTTGAAATTTAATTATTTTAATTACCTTTATTTCCATTCGATGCCGTGATTAGTGTGTTGAGTAGTTTCAGATTTTCTAAGGCAGAATGACTTAAAGGATGAAAAAGGAAACATACTAAAAGGAAAGGAGAAAGCAAAACGGAGCTTTAAGGAAACTGGTATCCACGCGATCGCATGGACGACGCGATCGCGTGCCAAGCACGAATCAGCAGCGACACGGCTGCATGACTGACGCGACCGCGCGCCTTAAGCAGAACGCACATGACGCGGTCGCATGACTGACGCGACCGCGTGGCAAGGAAAAGCTCCAGTTGACACGACCGCGTGACCCACGCGGACGCGTGACAGAGGCCACGCACCAGAAAATTACAGAACACGCCCCAGCGAGTTCTAAGGCCTTTTTGGCCTAAATCCAAGTCCAGAAGGCATAGACCAGAGGTTATGAAGTGAGGGAATTGGTGCACGAAATTGCAATCACACTTTTGCAATTCCGCACAACTAACCAGCAAGTGCACTGGGTCGTCCAAGTAATACCTTACGTGAATAAGGGTCGATCCCACGGAGATTGTCGGCTTGAAGCAAGCTATGGTTATCTTGTAACTCTTAGTCAGGATATCAATAATTATCAGGTTGATTGTAAAAAGTAAAAGAACATGAAATAAGTACTTGTTTTGCAATAACGGAGAACAGGTTGAGGTTTTGGAGATGCTCTATCTTCTGAATTTCTGCTTTCCTACTGTCTTCTTCTTCAAGCACGCAAGACTCCTTCAATGGCAAGCTGTATGTAGGGTTTCACCGTTGTCAATGGCTACCTCCCATCCTCTCAGTGAAAATGTTCAACGTGCTCTGTCACAGCACGGCTAATCATCTGTCGGTTCTCAATCGAGTTGGAATAGAATCCAGTGATTCTTTTGCGTCTGTCACTAACGCCCAACCCTCAGGAGTTTGAAGCTTGTCACAGTCATTCAATCCTTGAATCCTACTCAGAATACCACAGACAAGGTTTAGACCTTCCGGATTCTCTTGAATGTCGCCATCAATTCTAGCTTATACCACGAAGATCCTGATTAAGGAATCCAAGAGATATCTACTCAATCTAAGGTAGAACAGAGGTGGTTGTCAGGCACACGTTCATAGTTGAGAATGATGATGAGTGTCACGGATCATCACATTCATCAGGTTAGGAACAAGTGATATCTTAGAATGGAAGCAAGCATGATTGAATGAAAAAATAGTAGTAATTGCATTAATCCATCAAGACACAGCAGAGCTCCTCACCCCCAACCATGGGGTTTAGAGACTCATGTCATAGAAGATACAATGAGAAACGTGTAATGTGTCATGAGGTACAGATACAATGTCAAAAGGTCCTATTAATAGTGAAATAGTAACCTAGGGTATACAGAAATGAGTAAATGACATAAAAATCCACTTCCGGGGTCCACTTGGTGTATGCTTGGGCTGAGCATTGAAGCTTTCATGTGTAGAGACTTTTTCTGGAGTTAAACGCCAGCTTTTATGCCAGTTTGGGCATTTAACTCCAATTTTTGTGCCAGTTCCGGCGTTAAACGCCGGGAATTCTGAAGCTGATTATTATACTTTGCTGGAAAGCCCAGGATGTCTACATTCCAACGCCATTGAGAGCGCACCAATTGGGCTTCTGTAGCTCCAGAAAATCCATTTCGAGTGCAGGGAGGTCAGAATCCAACAGCATCTGTAGTCCTTTTCAGTCTCTGAATCAGATTTTTGCTCAGGACCCTCAATTTCAGCCAGAAAATTCCTAAAATCACAGAAAAACACACAAACTCATAGTAGAGTCCAGAAAAGTGAATTTTAACTAAAAACTAATAAAAGTATAATAAAAACTAACTAAAATATACTAAAAACATACTAAAAACAATGCCAAAAAGCGTATAAATTATCCGCTCATCACAACACCAAAGTTAAATTGTTGCTTGTCCCCAAGCAACTGAAAATCAAAATAGAATAAAAAGAAGAGAATATACTATAGACTCCAAAATATCAAAGAAACTTAGTTCCAATTAGATGAGCGGGACTAGTAGCTTTTTGCTTCTGAACAGTTTTGGCATCTCACTTTATCCTTTGAAGTTTAGAATGATTGGCATCCATAGGAACTCAGAACTCAGATAGTGTTATTGATTCTCCTAGTTAAGTATGATGATTCTTGAACATAGCTACTTTATGAGTCTTGGCTGTGGCCCAAATCACTCTGTCTTCCAGTATTACCACCGGATACATACATGCCACAGACACATACTTGGGTGAACCTTTTCAGATTGTGACTCAGCTTTGCTAGAATCCCCAATTAGAGGTGTCCAGGGTTCTTAAGCACACTCTTTTTGCCTTGGATCACAACTTTATTTCTTTCTCTCTCTTTTTTTCTTTTTTTTCGCTTCTTTTCTCCTTTTTTTTTGAATTTTGTATTCACTGCTTTTTCTTCCTTCAAGAATCAATTTGATGATTTTTCAGATCCTCAATAACAGTTCTCCTTTTCCATCATTCTTTCAAGAGCCAACAATTTTAACATTCTTAAAACAACAAATTCAAAAGACATATGCACTGTTCAAGCATTCATTTAGAAAACAAAGAGTATTGTCACCACATCAAACTATTTCAACTAGTTTCAAAGATAAATTTGAAATCCTGTACTTCTTGTTCTTTTGTGATTAAAGCATTTTTCATTTAAGAGAGGTGATGGATTCATAGGACATTCATAGCTTTAAGACATGAACCTTAAATTTTATTAATCATGAATTAAGAACAAGACTCAAAAATAGATATAAGATAAGACTAATAGTAATAGAAAACAAAAAATTTAAATAGGCTCCTAATGATAGAGGTTATCACAGAGTTAGGACTCAACAACCTTGATTTTGAGAAGTGGATGCTCCCTCCACTTGAGGGGAGAGCTTTTGGCATTTCAACTCTTGGAGTTCACGCCCCTGCTTCTCTTGTTCCTTCAGCAATTTGCAGAGCATGCAGTTCTGATTCTGCTGTTCTTCCTTAAGTTGTTCCATAGTTTCTTGCAACTTGGTGATAGATGCTTCTAGGCTGGCCCAGTAGTCAATTTCAGGAAATTCAGGGAGGAACTCCTGCGCCCTCTTTTTGATAGAGTTGTCTTGCATTTGTCCTTCCATTGACTTCTTGGTGATTGGATGTTCAATTGGTATGAATTCATCTACTCCCATCTTCATCCCAGCCTCTTTACAGAGCAAGGAGATCAAGCTTGGGTAAGCCAGTTTGGCTTCAGTGGAATTCTTGTTTGCAATTGTGTAGATCTCACAAGCAATCAGATGATGAACCTCCACTTCTCTTCCAAGCATAATGCAATGAATCATCACTGCTCTCTTGATAGTGACTTCAGAACGGTTGCTAGTGGGCAATATGGAGCATCCAATAAAGTCTAGCCAGCCTCTTACAATTGGTTTGAGGTCTCCCCTCTTAAGTTGGTTTGGGACACCTTTTGAATTGGTTATCCACTTAGTTCCAGGGAGGCAAATGTCCTCTAGAACTTGATCTAACCCCTTATTTGCTCTCACCATTCTCCTATTAAAGGATTCAGGATCATCTTGCAGTTGAGGCAATTTGAAGACCTTTCTTATTTTGTCCAGATGGAAGTAGATAACTTTCCCTCTGACCATGGTTCTGTAAGTATGGAAAGCAGTTACAGTCATTCTCTGCTTATCTGTCAGCCACAGATTTGAGTATAATTCCTAAACCATATTTCTTCCAACCTTTATCTCAGGATTGGTTAGAACTTCCCATCCTCTGTTTCGAATTTGCTCTTGGATCCCCGGATATTCATCTTCTTTTAGATCGAATTTGACTTCCGGGATCACTGACCTCAGACCCATTATTTTGTGATAATGGTCTTCATGTTCTTTGGTTAAGAACTTCTCTTGATTCCAAAGACTCTTTGGATTATTCTCTTTCTTGCCTCTTAAATTGGTTTATTTTCCCTTAGGAGCCATGATCTTGATGATTCTTGGCTTAGTGATCACGGAAAAGCACACCAAACTTAGAGGTTTACTTGTCCTCAAGCAAAAGAAAGGAAAGATGGGAGAGAGGAGGAGAGCAAATTCGAATGGTGTGGAGAAAGGGATGGCCGAACATGTATTTATAAGGGAGGGGGAAAGATTTTGAAAATTTTGAAGGAGATTTGAGAAGATATGGAAAGAATTTGAGAAATATTTGAGTTTTTGAAGAAGATTTGAGAAGGATTTGAGAGAGATTTGAAGAATGATTTTAATTTTTGAAAATTTGAAGGTGAATGATGAAAGTTTGAAATGTGTTCATGTAGAAAATTATGGATCAAAAAAGGAAAGTTTGAAAAAATTTTAATCAGAAAGCAAAATCTCTGTCCCCCACCTTTCTGGCGTTAAACGCCAAGAATGGTATCCATTCTGGCGTTTAACGCCCAATTGTTGGCCATTGTGGGCGTTTAATGCCCAGCCAAGTACCCTGGCTGGCGTTAAACGCCAGAATTCCCTTCATCACTGGGCGTTTTGCTAAACACCCAAGATGCTGCACACCTGGCGTTAAACGCCCAGAATGGTGCCCATTCTGGCGTTTAACGCCCAAAATGGCACCTTTACTGGCGTTAAACGCCCAGAATGGTGCCCATTCTGGCGTTTAACGCCCAAAGTACTCTTTACTGGCGTTTTTTCGCTAGTAAGCTCTTTTTCTCTGCTTTTTGCACTGAATCCTTCTGTAACTCTGTGAATTCTTTCAATTTTGATATTTGCCCTTTGAGAAGATAGATCAAACTTTGTTTAAACAAAACAGATAACCTACTAATGACTGGGTTGCCTCCCAGCAAGTGCTTCTTTATTGTCTTTAGCTGGACCTTCACTGAGGATCACTCAAGCCTCAGCTTTGAGCATTCCTGCTCAAAATTGCTTTCAAGATAATGCTTGATCCTCTGTCCATTAACTATGAACTTTTTGTCAGAATCAGTATCCTGAAGCTCAACATATCCATATGGTGATACTCCTGTAATCACATACGGACCCCTCCAGCGGAATTTAAGTTTTCCTGGGAATAGTCTGAGCCTAGAGTTGAAGAGCAGAACTTTTTGTCCTGGCTCAAAGACTCTGTATGACAACTTCTTGTCATGCCACTTCTTTGCCTTTTCCTTATAAATTTTTGCATTTTCAAAGGCACTGAGTCTAAATTCATCTAGCTCATTTAGCTGGAGCAATCTTTTTTCACCAGCTAACTTAGCATCCAGGTTTAGGAATCTGGTTGCCCAGTAGGCTTTGTGTTCCAGTTCCACAGGCAAATGACAGGCCTTGCCATACACAAGTTGTTATGGAGAGGTTCCTATTGGAGTCTTGAATGCTATTCTGTATGCCCACAGAGCATCATCCAAGCTCTTTGCCCAATCCTTTCTACGGGCAATTACAGTCCGTTCTAGGATTCTTTTTAGCTCTCTGTTATAGACTTCAGCTTGCCCATTTGTCTGTGGATGATACGGGGTTGCCACTTTGTGGGTAATTCCATATCGGACCATAGCAGAGTAGAGCTGTTTATTGCAGAAATGAGTACCCCCATCACTGATTAGGACTCTGGGAACACCAAATCTGCTGAAGATGTATTTCTGGAGGAATTTCAGCACGGTCTTAGTATCATTAGTGGGTGTAGCAATTGCTTCTACCCACTTAGATACATAGTCCACCGCCACCAGAATGTACGTGTTTGAGTATGATGGTGGGAACGGACCCATGAAGTCAATCCCCCATACATCAAACAATTCAATCTCTAAGATCCCTTGTTGAGGCATGGCGTATCCATGAGGTAAGTTACCAGCTCTTTGGCAGCTGTCACAGTTACGCACAAACTCTCGGGCATCTCTATAGAGAGTAGGCCAGTAGAAGCCACATTGGAGGACCTTAGTGGCTGTTCGCTCACTTCCAAAATGTCCCCCATACTGTGATCCATGGCAGTGCCATAGGATCCTTTGTGCTTCCTCTCTGGGTATACATCTGCGGATCATTCTGTCTGCACATCTCTTAAAGAGATATGGCTCATCCCATAGGTAGTACTTAGCATCTGAAATTAATTTCTTTCTTTGCACCCTGCTGTACTCCTGGGGTATGAACCTCACAACTTTGTAATTTGCAATATCTGCAAACCATGGAGCTTCCTGAATGGCAAAGAGTTGCTCATCTGGGAAAGTCTCAGAGATATCAGTAGAAGGGAGGGACGCCCCAGCTACTGGTTCTATTCGGGACAGATGATCAGCTACTTGGTTCTCTGTCCCTTTTCTGTCTCTTATTTCTATATCAAACTCTTGCAGAAGCAACACCCATCTTATGAGTCTGGGTTTTGAATCCTGCTTTGTGAGTAAGTACTTAAGAGCAGCATGGTCAGTGTACACAATCACCTTTAATCCTAATAGATAGGATCTAAACTTGTCAATGGCATAGACCACTGCAAGTAACTCTTTTTCTGTGGTTGTGTAATTCTTCTGTGCATCATTTAGAACACGGTTGGCATAATAAATGACATGCAGAAGCTTGTTATGCCTCTGTCCCAACACTGCACCAATGGCATGGTCACTGGCATCACACATTAGTTCGAATGGCAATATCCAGTCTGGTGCAGAGATGACTGGTGTTGTGACCAGCTTAGCTTTCAGGGTCTCAAATGCCTGCAGACACTGTGTGTCAAACACAAATGGTGTGTCAGCAGCTAGCAGGTTGCTCAGAGGTTTTGCAATTTTTGAAAAATCCTTTATAAACCTTCTGTAGAATCCTGCATGCCCCAGAAAGCTTCTGATTGCCTTAACATTGGCAGGTGGTGGTAATTTTTCAATTACCTCTACCTTTGCCTTATCCACCTCTATTCCATTGCTTGAAATTTTATGCCCAAGGACAATTCCTTCAGTCACCATAAAGTGACATTTCTCCCAGTTTAAAACCAGGTTAGTCTCTTGGCACCTTTTCAGGACAAGTGCTAGGTGGTTAAGACAGGAGCTGAATGAGTCTCCATATACTGAGAAGTCATCCATGAAGACTTCCAGGAATTTTTCCACCATATCAGAGAAGATGGATAGCATGCATCTCTGAAAGGTTACAGGAGCATTACACAGACCAAAAGGCATCCTCCTGTAGGCAAACATGCCAGAAGGGCAAGTAAATGCTGTTTTCTCTTGGTCTTGAGGATCTACTGCAATTTGGTTGTAACCTGAATAGCCATCCAAAAAGCAGTAGTAATCATGACCAGCTAGTCTTTCTAGCATTTGATCTATGAATGGTAAAGGAAAATGATCCTTTCTGGTGGCTGTATTGAGCCTTCTGTAGTCAATACACATACGCCACCCTGTGACTGTTCTTGTAGGAACCAGTTCATTTTTTTCATTATGAACTACTGTCATGCCTCACTTCTTGGGGACAACTTGGACAGGGCTCACCCAGGGGCTATTAGAAATAGGATAAATAATCCCAGCCTCTAGTAATTTAGTGACCTCTTTCTGCACCACCTCCTTCATGGCTGGATTTAGCCGCCTTTGTGGTTGAACCACTGGTTTGGCATTATCCTCCAATAGGATCTTGTGCATGCATCTTGCTGGGCTAATGCCCTTAAGATCACTTATGGACCACCCAAGAGCTGTCTTGTGTATCCTTAGCACTTGAATCAGTGCTTCCTCTTCCTCTGGATTTAAAGCAGAGCTTATAATCACTGGAAAAGTGTCACCCTCTCCCAGAAATGCATACTTCAGGGATGGTGGTAGTGGTTTGAGCTCAGGTTTGGGAGGCTTATTCTCCTCCTAAGGAATTTTCAAAAATTCTTTTGTTTCCTCTGGTTCTTCCTGATCAGGCTGAACATCCTTGAAGATGTCCTCTAGCTCTGATTCTAGACTTTCAGTTGTATTGATCTCTTCCACCAAAAAGTCAATAATGTTAACGCCCATGCAGTCATTTGGTGTGTCTGGATGCTGCATAACTTTTACAGCATTCAACTTGAACTCATCCTCATTGACTCTCAGGGTTACTTCCCCTTTTTGTACATCAATGAGAGTTCGTCCAGTTGCTAGGAAAGGTCTTCCTAGAATGAGAGTTGCACTCTTGTGCTCCTCCATTTCCAGCACTACAAAGTCAGTTGGAAAGGCGAATGGCCCAACCTTGACAATCATGTCCTCAATTATGCCTGATGGATATTTAATGGAGCCATCAGCAAGTTGGAGGCATATCCGGGTTGGTTTGACTTCTTCAGTCAACCCAAGCTTTCTGATGGTGGATGCAGGTATTAGATTGATGCTTGCTCCAAGGTCACACAAGGCTGTCTTGGTGCAAGCACCTTCTAATGTGCATGGTATCATAAAGCTTCCTGGATCTTGAAGCTTTTCTGGTAAGCTTTTCAGGATAACTGCACTGCATTCTTCAGTGAGAAATACTTTTTCAGTTTCTCTTCAATCCTTCTTATGACTTAAGATCTCTTTCATGAACTTAGCATAAGAAGGTATTTGCTCAAGTGCCTCTGCAAACGGAATCTTTATTTCAAGAGTCCTTAGATAGTCTGCAAAGCGGGCAAATTGCTTATCCTGCTCCGCTTGACGGAGTTTCTGAGGATAAGGCATCTTGGCTTTATATTCTTCAACCTTAGTTGCTGCAGGTTTATTCCTTACAGAAGTGGTTGGAGAAGCCATTTTAGAGGGGTTACTATCAGCACTCTCAGGTGTCTGATTCCCCATTGGCGTTTGAACGCCAGGATTGGGTGAAAAATGGGCGTTTAACGCCAATTTTTCCCCCTTTTCTGGCGTTTGAACGCTAGAACTGGGCAGGGAATGGGCGTTTAACGCCAGCTTTCCCCCCTTTTCTGGCGTTTGAACGCCAAGAGTATTCCTCTCTGGGCTTTTACTGTCCTCAGAGGGATTTTGGATAGTGGTTTGGCTATCCTCTGTCAATTGTTCCTTTATTGGCTTTTTGCTACTTTGAGCAGTGTTATTCAATGTCTTCCCACTCCTCAGTTGAACTGCTTGGCATTCTTCTGTTATCTGTTTAGATAGCTGCTGTTTTGCCTGATTCAACTGTGATTCTATGTTCTTGTTAGCAATTTTAGTTTCTTGGAGCATCTCTTTAAATTCTGCTAACTGTTTTGTCATCAGGTGTAATTGTTGACTAAGCTCAATCATCTGTTCTTGAGGATTAGGATCAGTGGCTACTGCCATAACTTCTTCTTTTGTGGAGAACTCATTGCTAGAGTACAAATGTTAATTTCTAGCAATAGTATCTATAAGCTCTTGAGCCTCCTCAATCGTCTTCCTCATATGTATAGATCCACCTGCTGAGTGGTCTAGAGACATCTGAGCTTTTTCTGTAAGCCCATAGTAGAAGATGTCTAACTGTACCCACTCTGAAAACATTTCAGAGGGGCATTTTCTTAGCATACCTCTATACCTCTCCCAGGCATTATAAAGGGATTCATTATCCTCTTGTCTAAAGCCTTGGATGTCCAGCCTTAGCTGTGTCATCCTTTTTGGAGGGTAAAATTGATTCAGGAATTTGTCTGATAACTGTTTCCATGTCTTTATGCTTGCTGTAGGTTGGTTATTCAACCACCTCTTAGCTTGATCTTTTACAGCAAATAGAAACAGTAATAATCTGTAGACATCCTGATCCACCTCTTTATCACATACTGTGTCAGCAAGTTGTAAGAATTGTGCCAGAAACTCAGTAGGTTCTTCCTGTGGAAGACCGGAATACTGGCAATTTTGCTGCACCATGATAATGAGTTGAGGATTTAGCTCAAAGCTGCTTGCTTTAATGGGAGGTATACAGATGCTACTCCTATATGCAGCTGTAATGGGGTTAGCATATGACCCCAGAGTCCTTCTGGACTGTTCAATTCCACTTAAGTCCATGATGGAGAAGGGGAATATGATATGAATTCACAAGTAAAGTAAAATATTTTTTTTGATTTGACCGAAAATAATAAAATAAAATTAATGGAAAAAAATCAAATTTCGAAAACTAAAAGAAAATAAGATCAAAGCAAATTGAAAACTAAATCAATTAGTTAATTAAAAAGATTTTGAAATAAGCAATTGAAAATATTTGATTGAAAATTATTTTGAAAAAGATTTGATTTTCGAAATGAGGAAAGAGAAAAACAACAAAATGACACCAAACTTAAATTTTTAGAAAATCAAACACAAATTTTCGAAAATTTTAAAGGAAAACACAAAGAGGACACCAAACTTAGAATTTTTAAAGAACAAGAAAGGGCTAAGAACATTCAAATTCGAAAAATTAAAAGAAAACAAAAGCATGCAATTGACACCAAACTTAAAATATGAAACTAAACTCAAATAAAAGACTCTAAACCAACAAAAATAAAACAGTCCTAATCTAAGCAACAAGATAGATCGTCAGTTGTCCAAACTCGAACAATCCCCGGCAACGGCGCCAAAAACTTGGTGCACGAAATTGCAATCACACTTTTGCAATCCCACACAACTAACCAGCAAGTGCACTGGGTCGTCCAAGTAATACCTTACGTGAGTAAGGGTCGATCCCACGGAGATTGTCGGCTTGAAGCAAGCTATGGTTATCTTGTAACTCTTAGTCAGGATATCAATAATTATCAGGGTTGATTGTAAAAAGCAAAAGAACATGAAATAAGTACTTGTTTTGCAGTGATGGGGAACAGGTTGAGGTTTTGGAGATGCTCTATCTTCTGAACTTCTGCTTTCCTACTGTCTTCTTCTTCAAGCACGCAAGGCTCCTTCCATGGCAAGCTGTATGTAGGGTTTCACTGTTGTCAATGGCTACCTCCCATCCTCTCAGTGAAAATGTTCAACGCGCTCTGTCACAGCACGGCTAATCATCTGTCGGTTCTCAATCGGGTTGGAATAGAATCCAGTGATTCTTTTGTGTCTGTCACTAACGCCCAGCCCTCAGTAGTTTGAAGCCCGTCACAGTTATTCAATCCTTGAATCCTACTCAGAATACCACAGACAAGGTTTAGGCCTTCCGGATTCTCTTGAATGCCGCCATCAATTCTAGCTTATACCACGAAGATTCTGATTAAGGAATCCAAGAGATATCTACTCAATCTAAGGTAGAACGGAGGTGGTTGTTAGGCACACGTTCATAGTTGAGAATGATGATGAGTGTCACGGATCATCACATTCATCAGGTTTAGGAACAAGTGATATCTTAGAATGAAAGCAAGCATGATTGAATGAAAAACAGTAGTAATTGCATTAATCCATCAAGACACAGCAGAGCTCCTCACCCCCAACCATGGGGTTTAGAGACTCATGCCGTAGAAGATACAATGAGAAACGTGTAAAGTATCATGAGGTGTAGATACAATGTCAAAAGATCCTATTAATAGTGAACTAGTAACCTAGGGTATACATAAATGAGTAAATGATGTAAAAATCCACTTCCAGGGTCCACTTAGTGTGTGTTTGGGCTGAGCATTAAAGCTTTCATGTGTAGAGACTTTTTTTGGAGTTAAACGCCAGCTTTTATGCCAGTTTGGGCGTTTAACTCCAATTTTTATGCCAGTTCCGGCGTTAAACGCTGGGAATTCTAAAGCTGATTTGCAATGCCGGTTTGGGCCATTAAATCTCGAGAAAAGTATAGACTATTATACATTGCTGGAAAGCCCAGGATGTCTACTTTCCAACGCCATTGAGAACGCGCCAATTGGGCTTCTGTAGCTCTAGAAAATCCACTTCGAGTGCAGGGAGGTCAGAATCCAATAGCATCTGCAGTCCTTTTCAGCCTCCGAATCAGATTTTTGCTCAGGACCCTCAATTTCAGCCAGAAAATACCTGAAATCACAGAAAAACACAAAAACTCATAGTAAAGTTCAGAAAAGTGAATTTTAACTAAAAACTAATAAAAATATAATAAAAACTAACTAAAATATACTAAAATCATACTAAAAACAATGCCAAAAAGCGTATAAATTATCCGCTCATCAGTAACTTAGACCACTTATCTAGAAAGATATTCATAAGAAAGATGTAACATCTGTGAAAAGAGACCAATAGAGTGACGCATATACTCACAGAGATCTATATTTTAAAGGGAACTTCAAGCACAATGATCTTATTGCTTCTACAACAACAATTTTGAATTCATCAGCAATATCAAACATGAAATTTGTAATCTGCTTCATAAGACGATCAACACTTGATTCATTTCCTGTCTTTAAAAGAGTGGTAACAGCAAGTGTAGCAATACTTCTGTTCTGGTCAGAAATTAAACTTTCCATGTCAATGTAGCAGTTAGTTACAGCCATTAGATGTGTCATTGCAACCTGCAAAGTTCAAAGCAATACTCATTAGGAATCAATGCTTAGAAATAATTCTGAGGCCAATATTTGATTCAAAATAAGCAAAGGTTAAATAAGCAAATACATTTCATTATTTAGGAATAATAGAAAATATATAGCATTAGTTATTTAGAAATATAGAAAATTTGATCCACTAATAACCACCAAAATCATTAATGAAGATTTTCATATTTCCCCAAATAACCTTATCTGTTCCCACTAAAACAGTACACTTGGCAGTAAATTAATAAGAACTATTAAAAATAATTTATTATGTCACTGGTGCACGAAATTGTTATCACCAGGCATGGCTCCAAAAACTTGGTGCACAATACCATGATTCACACGTCTCTTCACAACTTCGCACAGCTGACCAGCAAGTGCACTGGGTCGTTGATGAGCGGATAATTTGTACGCTTTTTGGCATTGTTTTTAGTATGTTTTTGGTAGTTTTAGTTGAGTTCTTAGTATATTTTTATTAGTTTTTAGTTAAAATTCACTTTTCTGGACTTTACTATGAGTTTGTGTGTTTTTCTGTGATTTCAGGTATTTTCTGGCTGAAATTGAGGGACCTGAGCAAAAATCTGATCCAGAGACTCAAAAGGACTGCAGATGCTGTTGGATTCTGACCTCCCTGCACTCGAAGTGGATTTTCTGGAGCTACAGAAGCCCAATTGGCGCGTTCTCAACGGCGTTAGAAAGTAGACATCCTGGGCTTTCCAGCAATATATGATAGTCCATACTTTGCCCAAGATTTGATGGCCCAAACTGGCATAAAAGCTGGTGTTTAACTCCAAGGAGAGTCTCTACACGAAAATGCTTCATTGCTCAGCCCAAGCACACACCAAGTGGGCCCGGAAGTGGATTTTTATGTCATTTACTCATCTTTGTACACCTTAGGCTACTAGTTATCTATAAGTAGGACCTTTTACTATTGTATCTGTAGACTTTGGTAGCTATCTTCGTTTTATGCTATCTTAGATCATTGGGAGGCTGGCCATTCGGCCATGCCTAGACCTTATGCTTATGTATTTTCAACGGTGGAGTTTCTACACACCATAGATTAAGGTGTGGAGCTCTGCTGTACCTCGAGTATTAATGCAATTACTATTGTTCTTCCATTCAATTCCGCTTGTTCTTGTTCTAAGATATCACTTGTTCTTCAACTTGATGAATGTGATGATCCGTGACACTCATCATCATTCTCACTCATGAACAAGGTGACTGACAACCACTCTTGTTCTACAAGCATATGAGGCTTAGTGAATATCTCTTGGATTCCTGATTGCACGATGCATGGTTGATCGCCTGACAACCGAGTGCTCGCCTGACAAACGAGCCAACCATTCCGTGAGATCAGAGTCTTCGTGGTATAGGCGAGAACTGATGGCGGCATTCAAGAGAATCCGGAAGGTCTAACCTTGTCTGTGGTATTCTGAGTAGGATTCAATGATTGAATGACTGTGACGTGCTTCAAACTCCTGAGGGCGGGGCGTTAGTGACAGATGCAAAAGAATCACTGGATTCTATTCCGGCCTGATTGAGAACCGACAGATGGATAGCCGTGCCGTGACAGGGTGCGTTGAACATTTCCAATGAGAGGATGGGAGGTAGCCACTGACAACGGTGAAACCCTTGCATAAGCTTGCCATGGAAAGGAGTAAGAAGAATTGGATGAAGACAGTAGGAAAGCAGAGAGACGGAAGGGAAGGCATCTTCATACGCTCATCTGAAGTTCCTACCAATGAATTACATAAGTATCTCTATCTTTATCTTTATGTTATTTTCGTTTATCACCATATCCATTTGAGTCTGCCTGACTGAGATTTACAAGGTGACCATAGCTTGCTTCATACCAACAATCTCCGTGGGATCGACCCTTACTCACGTAAGGTATTACTTGGACGACCCAGTGCACTTGCTGGTTAGTTGTGCGGGATTGCAAAAGTGTGATTGCAATTTCGTGCACCAAATTTTTGGCGCCGTTGCCGGGGATTATTTGTGTATGGACAACTGACGGTTCATCTTGTTGCTTAGATTAGGTATTTTTTTTTCGAAATTCTTGAAGGTGAATCCTAGAGTTTCATGATGATTTGTTGAAATCTGGCTGGCTGAGAAGCCATGTCTAATTTCATTGGACCGAGGTTTCAACTTATCATCACAAGAGCTTGATGATTTTTATCAATCTTGCTTTTGGAGCAGTGATCTGCTAAGGCTTGGCTGGCCTTTGGCCATGTCTAGTGTTTTGGACCGAAGCTTTCTTTGAAAGCTTGGCTGGCTGTGAAGCCATGTCTAATTCCTGGACCGGAGTCTTAGACTAGCATTGCACTGATTCCTGGAATTCTCATTAAGAATTTTGATACCTTTTTCCACTTAATTTTCGAAAAACACAAAAAAATTACAAAATCATAAAAACCAAAAATATTTGATATTTCTTGCTTAAGTTTAGTGTCTCATCTTAAGTTTGGTGTCAATTGCATGCATTCATTCATGTGTCTTAATGGTCTTCAAGTAATTCTTGATGATTTTCGTGTTCTAATCTTTGAATTCAATTGACTTGAGTGTTTTGTGTGTCTCATATGCATTCACATTAGTGTCAGTAGTATACAAACTGCTAAGTTTGGTGTCTTGCATGCATTGTTATTTCATTCTTGTTGCATTTTGATTATTAAAAACCCAAAAATATTTTTAATTTGTGTCTTTTCAAGTCAATGATACAGAGAATTGAAGATTCAGAACATACTGCAGAGGAATTATACAGAAAAAGCTGGGCATTCAAAATGCCCAGTGAAGAAGACAGACTGGCGTTTAAACGCCAGCCAGGGTACCTGGTTGGGCGTTTAACGCCCAAAAAGGGTGCATTTTGGGCGTTAAACGCCAGAATGTATACCATTCTGAGCGTTTAACGCCAGGATGGTGCTAGGGGGAAGATTTTGTTTTCAAATCAATTTTTTTCAAGTTTTCAAAGTTTTTCAAAATCAAATCTTTTTCAAATCATATCTTTTCAATCAAATGTTTTCAAAATCAATTTCTTTCCTTTTTCAAAGATACTTACTAACAATTAATGATTTGATTGAACATCTCAAATTTGTTGCCTTTTCTGTTGAGAAAGGTTTAATGTTTGAATCATATCTTTTCTTGTTAGGCAAGTCACTAATTTTCAAAATCAAATTTTTTTTTCAAATTTGTTTTCAAATCATATCTTCTCAATCACATCTCTTTAAAACTAATCATATCTTCTTAACCTCATCTTTTTCAAAATAGTTTTCAATCAAATCTTTTTGATTTCTAATCCCAATTTATTTTTCAAAAATCACTTGATTTCTTTCTTACTTTTATTTTCGAAAATCAATTAAGTGTTTTTCAAAATGTTTTCAAAATCTTTTTAATTGTATTTTCAAAAATCTTCTTCCTCTCCTCCCACATCCTTCTATTTATGGAGTACTACTCCTTCTTAATGCACAATTCGAACTCTATCTAATCAAGTTCGAATTCTTCTACCTTCTTTTCTTCTATTTTTCTTTTCCTCTGACACCTCAAGGAATCTCTATACTGTGACATAGAGGATTCCACATTTTCTTTTTCTCTTCTCTTTCATATGAGCAGGAGCAGAGACAAAGGCATTCTTGTTGAAGCTGACCCTGAACCTGAGAGAACCTTGAAGCGAAAGCTAAGAGAAGCCAAGGCACAACTCTCTTTAGAGGACCTGACCGAATTCTTCAAAGAAGAAGAACACATGGCAGCCGAAAACAACACCAATGCCAACAATGCAAAGAAGGTGCTGGGTGACTTTACTGCACCTACTCCCAACTTCTATGGGAGAAGCATCTCTATCCCTGCCATTGGAGCAAACAACTTTGAGCTTAAGCCTCAATTAGTTTCTCTAATGCAACAGAATTGCAAATTCCATGGACTTCCAATGGAAGATCCTCATCAGTTTTTAGCTGAGTTCTTGCAAATCTGTGACACAGTCAAGACTAATGGGGTTGACCCTGAGGTCTACAGACTGATGCTATTCCCTTTTGCTGTAAGAGACAAAGCTAGAATATGGTTGGACTCACAACCTAAAGATAGCCTGGACTCTTGGGAAAAGCTAGTCAATGCCTTCTTGGCAAAGTTTTTTCCACCTCAAAAGTGGAGTAAGCTTAGAGTGGAAGTCCAAACCTTCAGACAGAAGGATGGAGAATCCCTCTATGAAGCTTGGGAAAGATACAAACAATTAATCAGAAGATGTCCCTCAGACATGCTTTCTGAATGGAGCATCATAGGTATCTTCTATGATGGTCTCTCTGAACTATCCAAGATGTCTTTGGATAGCTCTGCTGGAGGATCTCTTCATTTGAAGAAGACGCCTACAGAGGCTCAAGAGCTAATTGAAATGGTTGCAAATAACCAATTCATGTACACTTCTGAAAGAAATCCTGTGAACAATGGGACTAGTCAGAAGAAAGGAGTTCTTGAGATTGACACTCTGAATGCCATACTGGCTCAGAACAAGATATTGACTCAACAAGTCAATTTGATTTCTCAAAGTCTGTCTGGAATGCAAAATGCACCTGGCAGTACTAAGGAAGCTTCATCTGAGGAAGAAGCTTATGATCCTGAGAACCCTTCAATGGAAGAGGTGAATTACCTAGGAGAACCCTATGGAAACACCTATAATTCTTCATGGAGAAATCACCCAAATTTCTCATGGAAGAATCAAGAGAGACCTCAACAAGGTTTCAATAACAATAATGGTGGAAGAAACAGGCTTGGCAATAACAAGCCTTTTCCATCATCTTCTCAGCAACAGACAGAGAGTTCTAAGCAGAATACCTCTGACTTAGCAACAATGGTCTCTGATCTAATCAAAACCACTCAAAGTTTCATGAATGAAACAAGGTCCTCCATCAGAAATTTGGAAGGACAAGTGGGTCAGCTGAGCAAGAAAGTTACTAAACTCCCTCCTAGCACTCTCCCAAGTAATACAGAAGAAAATCCAAAAGGAGAGTGCAAAGCCATAACCATGGCCGAATATGGAGAGGAAAGAGAGGAGGTGGACGCCACTGAGGAAGACCTCAATGGGCGTGCACCAACCTCCTCTGAGTTCCCCAATGAGGAACCATGGGAATCTGAGGCTCAAAATGAGACCATAGAGATTCCATTGGACTTACTTCTGCCTTTCATGAGCTCTGATGAGTATTCTTCCTCTGAAGAGGATGAGTATGTCACTGAAGAACAAGTTGCTAAATATCTTGGAGCAATCGTGAAGCTAAATGACAAGTTATTTGGAAATGAGGCTTGGGAAGATGAATCTCCCTTGCTCACCAAAGAACTGGATGACTTGTCTAGGCAGAAATTACCTCAAAAGAGACAAGATCCTGGGAAGTTTTCCATACCTTGTACCATAGGCACCATGACCTTCAAGAAGGCCCTGTGTGACTTAGGGTCAAGTGTGAACCTCATGCCTCTCTGTAATGGAGAAGCTAGGGATCTTTGAGGTACAAGCTGCAAGAATCTCATTGGAGATGGCAGACAACTCAAGAAAACAAGCTCATGGACTTGTAGAGAATGTTTTGGTAAAAGTTGAAGACCATTACATCCCTACTGATTTCATAGTCCTAGAGACTGGGAAGTGCATGGATGAATCCATCATCCTTGGCAGACCCTTCCTAGCCACAGCAAAGGCTGTGATTGATGTTGATAGAGGTGTGATGAGCGGATAATTTGTACACTTTTTGGCATTGTTTTTAGTATGTTTTTAGTATCTTTTAGTTAGTTTTTAGTATATTTTTATTAGTTTTTATTTAAAATTCACTTTCTGGACTTTACTATGAGTTTGTGTGTTTTTCTGTGATTTCAGGTATTTCTGACTGAAATTGAAGGTTCTGAGCAAAAATCTGATCCAGAGACTGAAAAGGACTGCAGATGCTATTGGATTCTGACCTCCCTGCACTCGAAGTGGATTTTCTGGAGCTACAGAAGCCCAATTGGCGCGCTCTTAACGGCATTGGAAAGTAGACATCCAGGGCTTTCCAGCAATATATAATAGTCCATACTTTGTCCAATATTTGATGGCCCAAACTCGCGTAGCAATCCGGCCTCAGAATTCCAACGTTAAACGCCGGAACTGGAATAAAAGTTGGAGTTAAACGCCCAAACTGGCATGAAAGCTGGCGTTTAACTCCAGAAAACGTCTCTACACTTAAAAGCTTCAATGCTCAGCCCAAGCACACACCAAGTGGGCCAGGAAGTGGATTTTTCTGTCATTTTACTCATTTCTGTAAACCTTAGGATACTAGTTTACTACTTATAGGACCTTTTGACTTTGTAATCAGTACCGAATGCTACCGAATGCGACCTTATGACATTGTACACATTTTCTTCCACAGCATGAGTCTCTAAACCCCATGGTTGGGGGTGAGGAGCTCTGCTGTGTCATGATGGATTAATGCAATTACTACTGTTCTCATTCAATCATGCTTGCTTCCATTCTAAGATAATACTTGTTCTTAATCCGGATGAATGTGATGATCAGTGACAATCATCATCATTCTCAACTATGAACATGTGCCTGACAACCACCTGTTCTACCTTAGATTAAGTAGTTATCTCTTGGATTCTTTTATCGGAATCTTCGTGGTATAAGCTAGACTGATGGCGGCATTCAAGAGAATCCGGAAGGTCTAAACCTTGTCTGTGGTATTCTGAGTAGGATTCAATGACTGAATGACTGTGACGTGCTTCAATCTCCTGAAGGCGGGGCGTTAGTGACAGACGCCAAAAGAATCACTGGATTCTACTCCGGTCTGATTGAGAACCGACAGATGGAATGTCGTGCCGTGACAGGGCATTAGGAATCGTTCCAATGAGAGGATGGGAGGTAGCCACTGACAATGGTGAAACCCTACACACAGCTTGCCATGGAAGGAGACTTGCGTGTTTGATGAAGAAGACAGTAGGAAAGCAGAGATTCAGAAGATGGAGCATCTCCAAACCTCAACCTATTCTCCATTACTGCAAAACAAGTAACCATTTCATGTTCTTTTGCTTTTCACAAACAATCCTGATAATTTCTGCTATCCTGACTAAGATTTACAAGATAACCATAGCTTGCTTCAAGCCGACAATCTCCGTGGGATCGACCCTTGCTCACGCAAGGTATTACTTGGACGACCCAGTGCACTTGCTGGTTAGTTGTGCGGGATTGCAAAAGGTTATTGCAATTTCGTGCACCAAGTTTTTGGCGCCGTTGCCGGGGATTGTTCGAGTTTGGACAACTGACGGCTTGTCTTGTTGCTTAGATTAGGACTGTTTTATTTTTATTGGTTTAGAGTCTTTTAGTTGAGTCTAGTTTCATATTTTAAGTTTGGTGTCATTTGCATGCTTTTGTTTTTCTTTTGATTTTCGAATTTTTCTTGTTCTTAGTCCCTTTTTGATTCACAAAAATTCTAAGTTTGGTGTCTTCTTTGTGTTTTTCCTTTAAAATTTTCGAAAAAAATAGTGTTTGATTTTCTAAAATTTTAAGTTTGGTGTCATTTTGTGTTTTTCTCTTTCCTCCTTTTAAAAAAAAATCAAATCTTTTTCATAAAAATCTTTCAATCATATCCTCTTAATTGCTGTTTTCAAAATCTTTTTCCTTACTAATTGATTTAGTTCTCAATTTGCTTTGATCTTATTTTATTTTAATTTTCGAATTTTATTTATTTTCCTTTTGTTTTATTTGT
The DNA here is from genome assembly GCF_014773155.1 of Arachis stenosperma. Classification (NCBI taxonomy): domain Eukaryota; kingdom Viridiplantae; phylum Streptophyta; class Magnoliopsida; order Fabales; family Fabaceae; genus Arachis; species Arachis stenosperma. The sequence continues at coordinate 2,546,242 of NW_026651369.1, forward strand.
TTTATTTTAATTTTTTTCGGTTTTTTTTTTTTCAAAAATAAAAATAAACAAAATTTATCTCTTTGCAATCATTCTCATTTCCCTTTTGTCCATTATGGACTTAAGTGGAATTAATCAGTCCAAGAGGACTCTGGGGTCCTATGCCAACCCCAATACAGCTGCATATGTGAGTAGCATCTGTGTACCTCCCATCAAAGCAAGCAGCTTTGAGCTAAACCCTCAACTCATTATCATAGTGCAGCAAAATTGCCAGTATTCCGGTCTTCCAGAGGAAGAACCTACTGAGTTTCTGGCACAGTTCTTACAAATTGCTGACACAATACATGATAAAGAGGTAGATCAGGATGTCTACAGACTGTTACTATTTCCATTTGCTGTAAAAGATCAAGCAAAAAGGTGGTTGAATAACCAACCTACAGCAAGCATAAAGACATGGAAACAGTTATCAGAAAAATTCCTGAATCATTTTTACCCTCCAAAAAGGATGACACAGCTAAGGCTGGACATCCAAGGCTTTAAACAAGAGGATAATGAATCCCTTTATGATGCCTGGGAGAGGTATAGAGGTATGCTTAGAAAATGCCCCTCTGAAATGTTTTCAGAGTGGGTACAGTTAGACATCTTCTACTATGGGCTTACAGAAAAAGCTCAGATGTCTTTAGACCACTCAGCTGGTGGATCTATACACATGAGAAAGACAATTGAAGAAGCTCAAGAGCTTATAGACATTGTTGCTAGAAACCAATACTTATATTCTAGCAAGGAATTCGTTCCACAAGAAGAGGTCATGGCAGTAGTCAATGATCCTGATCCTCAAGAACAGATGAATGAGCTTAATCAACAATTGCTCCTGATGACAGAACAGTTAGCAGAATTCAAAGAGATGCTCCATGAAACTAAAGTTGCTAATAAGAGCATAGAACTACAGTTGAATCAAGCAAAACAGCAAATATCTAAACAAATAACAGAGGAGTGTCAAGCAGTTCAACTGAGGAGTGGGAAAACACTGAATGCCACTGCTCAAAAGAGCAAGAAGTCAATTAAGGAACAGTTGACAGAGGATAACCAAGCCACTGTTCAAAATCCCTCTGAGGACAGTAAGAGCCCAGAGAGGAATATTATTGGCGTTCAAACGCCAGAAAGGGAAGGAAAGTTGGCGTTAAACGCCCATTCCTTGCCCAATACTGGCGTTCAAACGCCAGAATATGGAGGAAAGCTGGCGTTAAACGCCCATTCCCTGCCCAGTTCTGGCGTTCAAACGCCAGAAAAGGGGGAGAAGTTAGCGTTTAACGCCCAAACTTCATCCACTCCTGGCGTTCAAACGCCCAAGGAGAATCAGGCACCTGAGAGTTCTGATGATTATCCCCCTAACAAGGCCTCTTCAACCATTTCTGTAAGGAATAAACCTGCAGCATCTAAGGTTGAAGAATATCAAGCCAAGATGCCTTATCCTCAGAAACTCCGCAAAGCGGAACAGGATAAGCAATTTGCCCGCTTTGCAGACTATTTAAGGACTCTTGAAATAAAGATTCCGTTTGCAGAGGCACTTGAGCAAATACCCTCTTATGCTAAGTTCATGAAAGAGATCTTAAGCCATAAGAAGAATTGGAGAGAAACTGAAAAAGTGTTTCTCACTGAAGAATGCAGTGCAGTCATTTTGAAAAGCTTACCAGAAAAGCTTCAAGATCCTGGAAGCTTTATGATACCCTGCACATTAGAAGGCGCCTGCACCAAGATAGCCCTATGTGATCTTGGAGCAAGCATCAATCTAATACCTGCATCCACTATCAAAAAGCTTGGGTTGACTGGAGAAGTCAAACCAACCAGGATATGCCTCCAACTTGCTGATGGTTCCATTAAACACCCATCAGGCATAATAGAGGACATGATTGTCAAGGTTGGGCCATTTGCCTTTCCAACTGACTTTGTGGTGCTGGAAATGGAGGAGCACAAAAGTGCAACTCTCATTCTAGGAAGACCTTTCCTAGCAACTGGACGAACTCTCATTGATGTACATAAAGGGGAAGTAACCCTGAGAGTCAATGAGGATGAGTTCAAGTTGAATGCTGTGAAAGCTATGTAGCATCCAGACACACCAGAAGACTGCATGGACGTTGACATTATTGATTCTCTGGTAGAAGAGATCAATATGGCTGAAAGCCTAGAATCAGAGCTTGAGGACATCTTCAAAGATGCTCAACCTGATCAAGAAGAACTAGAGGAAGTAAAGGAATTTTCGAAAATTCCTCAGGAGGAGGATAAGCCTCCCAAGCCTGAACTCAAACCATTACCATCATCCTTGAAATATGCATTTCTGGGAGAGGGTGACACTTTTCCAGTAATTATAAGCTCTGCTTTAAATTCACAGGAAGAGGAAGCACTGATTCAAGTGCTAAGGACACACAAGACAGCTCTTGGGTGGTCCATAAGTGATCTTAAGGGCATTAGCCCAGCTAGATGCATGCACAAGATCCTGTTGGAGGATAATGCCAAACCAGTGGTTCAACCACAGAGGAGGCTAAATCCTGCCATGAAGGAAGTGGTGCAGAAAGAGGTCACTAAATTACTAGAGGCTGGGATCATTTATCCTATTTCTGATAGCCCCTGGGTGAGCCCTGTCCAAGTTGTTCCCAAAAAGGGAGGCATGACAGTGGTTCATAATGAAAAAAATGAACTGGTTCCCACCAGGACAGTCACAGGGTGGCGCATGTGTATTGACTACAAAAGGCTCAATACAGCCACCAGAAAGGATCATTTTCCTTTACCATTCATAGACCAAATGCTAGAAAGACTAGCTGGCCATGATTATTACTGCTTTTTGGATGGCTATTCAGGCTACAACCAAATTGCAGTAGACCCTCAGGACCAAGAGAAAACAGCATTCACCTGCCCTTCAGGCGTGTTTGCCTATAGGAGAATGCCTTTTGGTCTGTGCAATGCACCTGCAACCTTTCAGAGGTGCATGCTCTCTATCTTCTCAGATATGGTAGAGAAATTTCTGGAAGTCTTCATGGATGACTTTTCAGTATATGGAGACTCATTCAGCTCCTGTCTTAACCACCTATCACTTGTCCTGAAAAGATGCCAAGAGACTAACCTGGTTTTAAACCGGGAGAAATGTCACTTTATGGTGACTGAAGGAATTGTCCTTGGGCACAAAATTTCAAGCAGGGGAATAGAGGTGGATAAGGCAAAGGTAGAGGTAATTGAAAAATTACCACCACCTGCCAATGTTAAGGTAATCAGAAGCTTTCTGGGACATGCAGGATTTTACAGAAGGTTTATCAAGGATTTTTTCGAAAATTGCCAAACCTCTGAGTAATCTGCTAGCTGCTGACACTCCATTTATCTTTGATAATGAGTGTCTGCAGGCATTTGAGACCCTGAAAGCTAAGCTGGTCACAGCACCAGTTATCTCTGCACCAGATTGGCCATTACCATTTGAATTAATGTGTGATGCCAGTGATCATGCCATTGGTGCAGTGTTGGGACAGAGGCATAACAAACTTCTGCATGTCATTTATTATGCCAGCCGTGTTCTAAATGATGCACAGAAGAATTACACAACCACAGAAAAGAATTACTTGCAGTGGTTTATGCCATTGACAAGTTTAGATCCTACCTAGTAGGATCCAAAGTGATTGTGTACACTGACCATGCTGCTCTTAAATACTTACTCACAAAGCAGGATTCAAAACCCAGGCTTATCAGATGGTGTTGCTTCTGCAAGAGTTTGATATAGAAATAAGAGACAGAAAAGGGACAGAGAATCAGGTAGCTGACCATCTGTCCAGAATAGAGCCAGTAGTTGGGGCGTCCCTCCCTTCTACTGAGATTTCTGAGACTTTCCCAGATGAGCAATTATTTGCCATTCAGGAAGCTCCATGGTTTGCAGACATTGCAAACTATAAAGCTGTGAGGTTCATACCCAAAGAGTACAGTTACATGCAGAAAAAGAAATTAATTGCAGATGCCAAGTACTACCTTTGGGATGAACCATATCTCTTTAAGAGATGTGCTGACGGAGTGATCCGCAGGTGTGTACCCAGAGAAGAAGCACAGAGGATCCTATGGCACTGCCATGGATCACAGTATGGAGGATATTTTGGAAGTGAGCGAACAGCCACTAAAGTCCTCCAATGTGGCTTCTACTGGCCTACTCTCTATAAAGATTCCCGAGAGTTTGTGCGTAACTGTGACAGTTGCCAAAGAGCTGGTAACCTGCCTCATGGATATGCCATGCCTCAACAAGGGATATTAGAGATAGAGCTGTTTGATGTATGGGGAATTGACTTCATGGGGCCATTCCCACCATCATACTCAAACACTTACATTCTGGTGGCAGTGGACTATGTATCTAAGTGGGTAGAAGCATTGCTACACCCACTAATGATACTAAGACCGTACTGAAATTCCTCCAGAAGACATTTTCAGCAGATTTGGCGTCCCCAGAGTGCTAATCAGTGATGGGGGCACTCATTTCTGCAATAAACAGCTATACTCTGCTATGGTTAGATATGGAATTAGCCAAAAAGTGGCAACTCCGTATCATCCACAGACAAATGGCAAGCAGAAGTCTCTAACAGAGAGCTAAAAAGAATCCTAGAACGGACTGTAATGTCCCGAAGAAAGGATTGGGCAAGGAGCTTGGATGATGCTCTGTGGCATACAGAACAGCATTCAAGACTCCTATAGGTACCTCCCCATACCAATTGGTGTATGGGAAGGCCTGTCATTTGCCTGTGGAACTGGAACACAAAGCCTTCTGGGCAACCAGATTCCTAAACATGGATGCACAGTTAGCTGGTGAGAAAAGACTGCTCCAGCTAAATGAGCTAGAGGAGTTCAGACTCAATGCCTTCGAAAATGCAAAAATTTATAAGGAAAAGGCAAAGACGTGGCATGACAAGAGATTGTCAACCAGAGTCTTTGAGCCAGGACAAAAAGTTCTGCTCTTCAACTCCAGGCTCAAACTGTTTCCAGGAAAACTCAAATCCCGGTGGAGGGGTCCATATGTGATTACAGGAGTGTCACCATATGGATATGTTGAGCTTCAGAATATTGATTCTGATAAGAAGTTCATTGTTAATGGACAGAGAATCAAACACTATCTTGAAGGAAACTTTGAGCAGGAGTGCTCAAACTGAGACTAGAGTGATTCTCAGTGAAAGTCCAGCTAAAGACAGTAAAGAAGCGCTTACTGGGAGGCAACCCAGTCATTAGTAGGTTGTATGATTTGTTCTTACAGAGGCAAATATCAAAAAATGAAGGAATTCACAGAGTTACAGAAGGATTCAGCTCAAAAAGCAGAGAAATGAGCTTACTGGCGAAAAAATGCCAGTAAGGTGCATTTTGGGCGTTAAACGCCAGAATGGGTACCATTCTGGGCGTTTAACGCCAGGTGTGCAGCATCACTGGGCGTTCAGAAAAACGCCCAGTGAGGAAGGTTTTCTGGCGTTTAACGCCAGCCAGGGTACCTGGCTGGGCGTTAAACGCCCAAAAAGGGTGACAAGTGGGCGTTAAACGCCAGAATGGGTGCCATTCTGGGCGTTTAACGCCAGAAAGGTGGGGGGGACCACATTTTTGTTTTCAACTCAAATTTTTTTAAACTTTCCTCTTTTTACCCATAATCTTCTACATAAATGCACTTCAACCTTTCATCATTCACTTTCAAATCTTCACAAATCAAAACCATTCTTCAAATCTATTTCAAAATAATCTCAAATCTTCTTCAAAAACTCACCCTTTTCTCAAATTTTTTTTAAAATCTTTTCAAATCTCCTTTCAAATCTCTCTTTTGTTTTCAAAATTCTAATCCCCCCACTCTATAAATGAACGTTCCTCACCCCTCCTTCCTCACACCATTCGAATTTCCTCTCTCTCTTTCTCTCTCTTCTCTTCTTTCTTTTCTTTTTGCTTGAGGACAAGCAAACCTCTAAGTTTGGTGTGCTTTTCCGTGATCACTAAGCCAAAATCTATCAAGATCATGGCTCCCAAGGGAAAACAAACCAACTCAAGAGGAAAGAAAGAGACTAATCCAAAGAATCTTTGGAATGAAGAGAAGTTCTTAACCAAAGAACATGAAGACCATTATCACAAAATAATGGGTCTGAGGTCAGTGATCCCGGAAGTTAAATTTGATCTGAAAGAAGATGAATATCCGGAGATCCAAGAGCAAATTCGAAACAGAGGTTGGGAAGTTCTGACCAATCCTGAGACAAAGGTTGGAAGGAACATGGTTCAGGAATTCTACTCAAATCTGTGGCTAACAGATAAGCAAAGAATGACTGGAACCGCTTACCATACCCACAGAACCATGGTCAGAGGGAAAGTTATGTACTTCCATCTGGACAAAATAAGAGAAATCTTCAACTACCTCAACTACAAGATGATCCTGATTCCTTCAATAGGAGGATGGTGAGAGTAGATAAAGGTTTGGATCAAGTTCTAGAGGACATCTGCCTCCCTAGGACTAAGTGGATAACCAATTCAAAGGGTGTCCCAAACCAACTCAAGAGGGGAGACCTCAAGCCAATTGCAAGAGGTTGGCTAGACTTTATTGGGCGTTCCATATTGCCCACTAGCAACCGTTCTGAGGTCACCATCAAGAGAGCAGTGATGATTCATTGCATTATGCTTGGAAAAGAAGTGGAGGTTCATCATGTGATTGCTTGTGAGATCTACACCATTGCAAATAAGAATTCCACTGAGGCCAAACTGGCTTACCCAAGCTTGATTTCCTTGCTCTGTAAAGAGGCTGGGGTGAAGATGGGAGTAGATGAGTTCATACCCATTGAACACCCAATCACCAAGAAGTCAATGGAAGGACAAGTGCAAGACAACTCCATTAAGAGGAGGGCGCAGGAATTCCTCCCTGAATTCCCAAGAATTGACTACTGGTCCAGCCTAGAAGCATCTATCAACAAGCTGCAAGAGACTATGGAGCAACTAAAGGAAGAACAGCAGAATCAGAACTTCATGCTCTGCAAATTGCTAAAGGAACAAGAGAAGCAGGGGCGTGAACTCCAAGAGGTTAAACGCCAAAAGCTCGCCTCTCAAGCTGAGGGAGCATCCACTTCTCAAAATCAAGGTTGTTGAGTCCTAACTCTGTGAAAACCTCTATCATTAGGAGCCTCTGTTTTTCGTTTTTTTTTTATTTTCCTCTATTTTGTTTTTATTTTTCGTTTTTCTAGTCTCATTCTATATCTATTTTTGAGTCTTGTTTTTAATTCATAATTAATAAAATTAAAGTTATGCCTTAAAGTTATGAATGTCCTATGAATCCATCACCTCTCTTAAAAGAAAAAATGCTTTAATCACAAAAGAACAAGAAGTACAGGATTTCGAAATTTATCTCTGAAACTAGTTGAATTAGTTTGATGTGGTGACAATACTTTTTGTTTTCTGAATGAATGCTTGAACAGTGCATATGTCTCTTGAATTTGTTGTTTTTAAGAATGTTAAATTTGTTGGCTCTTGAAAGAATGAGGAGAAAGAGAACTGTTATTGAGGATCTGAAAAATCATCAAATTGATTCTTGAAGCAAGAAAAGCAGTGAAAAAAAATTTCGAAAAAAAAAGAGAAAGAAAAAAGAAGAAAAGAAAAAAAAAAGAGAAGGAAATAAAGTTGTGATCCAAGGCAAAAGAGTGTGCTTAAGAACCCTGGACACCTCTAATTGGGGACTTTAGCAAAGCTGAGTCACAATCTAAGAAGGTTCACCCAATTATGTGTCTGTGGCATGTATGTATCCGGTGGTAATACTGGAAGACAGAGTGCTTTGGGCCACAGCCAAGACTCATACACTGGCTAGGTTCAAGAATCAATATACTTAACTAGGAGAACCAATAACACTATCTGAGTTCTGGGTTCTTATAGATGCTAATCATTCTGAACTTCAAAGGATAGAGTGAGATGCCAAAACTGTTCGGAGGCAAAAAGCTGCTAGTCCCGCTCATCTAATTGGAGCTATGTTTCTTTGATATTTTGGAGTCTATAGTATATTCTCTTCTTTTATCCTATTTTGATTTTCAGTTGCTTGGGGACAAGCAACAATTTAAGTTTGGTGTTGTGATGAGCGGATAATTTGTACACTTTTTGGCATTGTTTTTAGTATGTTTTTAGTATCTTTTAGTTAGTTTTTAGTATATTTTTATTAGTTTTTATTTAAAATTCACTTTTCTGGACTTTACTATGAGTTTGTGTGTTTTTCTGTGATTTCAGGTATTTTCTGACTGAAATTGAAGGTTCTGAGCAAAAATCTGATCCAGAGACTGAAAAGGACTGCAGATGCTGTTGGATTCTGACCTCCCTGCACTCGAAGTGGATTTTCTGGAGCTACAGAAGCCCAATTGGCGCGCTCTCAACGGCATTGGAAAGTAGACATCCAGGGCTTTCCAGCAATATATAATAGTCCATACTTTGTCCAAGATTTGATGGCCCAAACCCGCGTAGCAATCCGGCCTCAGAAATTCCAGCGTTAAACGCCGGAACTGGAATAAAAGTTGGAGTTAAACGCCCAAACTGGCATGAAAGCTGGCGTTTAACTCCAGAAAACGTCTCTACACTTAAAAGCTTCAATGCTCAGCCCAAGCACACACCAAGTGGGCCAGGAAGTGGATTTTTCTGTCATTTTACTCATTTCTGTAAACCTTAGGATACTAGTTTACTACTTATAGGACCTTTTGACTTTGTAATCAGTACCGAATGCTACCGAATGCGACCTTATGACATTGTACACATTTTCTTCCACAGCATGAGTCTCTAAACCCCATGGTTGGGGGTGAGGAGCTCTGCTGTGTCATGATGGATTAATGCAATTACTACTGTTTCTCATTCAATCATGCTTGCTTCCATTCTAAGATAATACTTGTTCTTAATCCGGATGAATGTGATGATCAGTGACAATCATCATCATTCTCAACTATGAACATGTGCCTGACAACCACCTGAGTAGGATTCAATGACTGAATGACTGTGACGTGCTTCAATCTCCTGAAGGCAGGGCGTTAGTGACAGACGCCAAAAGAATCACTGGATTCTACTCCGGTCTGATTGAGAACCGACAGATGGAATGCCGTGCCGTGACAGGGCATTAGGAATCGTTCCAATGAGAGGATGGGAGGTAGCCACTGACAATGGTGAAACCCTACACACAGCTTGCCATGGAAGGAGACTTGCGTGTTTGATGAAGAAGACAGTAGGAAAGCAGAGATTCAGAAGATAGAGCATCTCCAAACCTCAACCTATTCTCCATTACTGCAAAACAAGTAACCATTTCATGTTCTTTTGCTTTTCACAAACAATCCTGATAATTTCTGCTATCCTGACTAAGATTTACAAGATAACCATAGCTTGCTTCAAGCCGACAATCTCCGTGGGATCGACCCTTGCTCACGCAAGGTATTACTTGGACGACCCAGTGCACTTGCTGGTTAGTTGTGCGGGATTGCAAAAGTGTTATTGCAATTTCGTGCACCAAGGTGAACTAATCATTCAAGTGAATGAAGAATCCTTTGTGTTTAAGGCTCAAGGATATCCCTCTGTCACCATGGAGATGAAGCTTGAAGAGCTTCCCTCAAATCAGAGACAAATAGAGCCCCCAAAGTCAAACTCTAAGTTTGGTGTTGGGAGGCCACAACCAAACTCTAAGTTTGGTGTTGAACCCCCACATTCAAACTCTAAGTTTGGTGTTGGGAGGTTCCCACATTGCTCTGAGTATCTGTGAGGCTCAATTAGAGCCATCTGTCAAGCTACTGACATTAAAGAAGCGCTTGTTGGGAGGCAACCCAATGCTTATATTTTATATATTTTCTTTTGTTATGTTTTTTTTGTAGGTTGATGATCATAAGAAGTTACAAAATCAATGAAAAAAGCAAAAACAAAATGAAAAACAGGAAGAAAAACAGCACACCCTGGAGGAAGATGTTGCTGGCGTTCAAACGCCAGTAAGCCTAGCAGTTGGGCGTTTAACGCCCAGTCTGGCACCATTCTGGGCGTTTAACGCCAGAAAGGGGCACCAGACTGGCGTTAAACGCCAGAAAAGGGCAAGAACCTGGCGTTAAACGCCAGGAATGGGCACCAGCCCGGCGTTTAACGCCAGAAATGCCTCAAAACGTGATTTTGAGTGTCATTTGGTGCAGGGATGACTTTTCCTTGACACCTAAAGATCTGTGGACCCCACAGGATCCCCACAAACCCCTCACCTATCAAATCCCATCTCTCTCTTCACCACTCACCTCCATAAAACCCCACTTACCTCACCATCCAAATTCAAACCACTACTTCTTCCCCTTTTGGCCTAACCACAAAGCCATCTCCCTCTCCTCCATTTCTTCTTCTTCTACTCTCTTCTTTCTTCTTTTGCTCGAGGACGAGCAAACCTTTTAAGTTTGGTGTGGTAAAAGCATTGCTTTTTGTTTTTCCATAACCATTTATGGCATCCAAAGCCGGTTCAACTGAGAAGGCATGACCTCAAGCCCATCACTAAGAAGAAGATGGAGCAAACAAGAGACCCCTCTCATCATGAGATCCCTGAGATATCTCAAGGGATGCACTTTCCTCCACAAGACTATTGGGAGCAACTGAACACCTCCCTAGGAGAATTAAGTTCCAACATGGGACAACTAAGGGTGGAGCACCAAGAACATGCCATCCTCCTCCATGAAATTAGAGAAGATCAAAGAATCATGAGAGATAAGCAACAAAGACAAGGAAGAGACATTGAGGAGCTCAAGCACTCCATAGGATCTTCAAGAGAAAGAAAGAGCCGCCATCACTAAGGTGGACCCGTTCTTTAATCTCCTTGTTCTTTATTTTTCTGTTTTTCGAATTTTAGTGCTTTATGTTTATCCATGTTTGTGTCTTATGATCATTAGTGTCTTAGTGTCTATGCCTTAAAGCTATGAATATGAATCCATCACCTTTCTTAAATGAAAACTGTTTTTATCACAAAAGAACAAGAAGTACAGGATTTCAAATTCATCTTTAAAACTAGCTTAATTAGTTTGATGTGGTGACAATACTTGTTGTTTTCTGAATGTATGCTTAAACAGTGCATATGTCTTTTGAATTTGTGGTTCATGAATGTTAAAATTGTTGGCTCTTGAAAGAATGATGAAAAAGGAGACATGTTACTGAGGATCTGAAAAATCATAAAAATGATTCTTGAAGCAAGAAAAAGCAGTGAATACAAAAAAAAAAGAGAAAAAGAAGGAGAAAAACGAAAAAAAAGGAAAAAAGAAAGAAAAAGAAAGAAATAAAGTTGTGATCCAAGGCAATAAGAGTGTGCTTAAGAACCCTGGACACCTCTAATTGGGGACTCTAGCAAAGCTGAGTCACAATCTGAAAAGGTTCACCCAATTATGTGTCTGTGGCATGTATGTATCCGGTGGTAATACTGGAAGACAGAGTGCTTTGGGCCACGGCCAAGACTCATAAAGTAGCTGTGTTCAAGAATCATCATACTTAACTAAGAGAATCAATAACACTATCTGGATTCTGAGTTCCTAAAGAAGCCAATCATTCTGAACCTCAGAGGATAAAGTGAGATGCCAAAACTGTTCGGAGGCAAAAAGCTACTAGTCCCGCTCATCTAATTTGGAGCTAAGTTTCATTGATAATTTGGAGTCTATAGTATATTCTCTTCTTTTTATCTTATTTGATTTTCAGTTGCTTGAGGACAAGCAACAATTTAAGTTTGGTGTTGTGATGAGCGGATAATTTGTACGCTTTTTGGCATTGTTTTTAGTATGTTTTTGGTAGTTTTAGTTGAGTTCTTAGTATATTTTTATTAGTTTTTAGTTAAAATTCACTTTTCTGGACTTTACTATGAGTTTGTGTGTTTTTCTGTGATTTCAGGTATTTTCTGGCTGAAATTGAGGGACCTGAGCAAAAATCTGATCCAGAGACTCAAAAGGACTGCAGATGCTGTTGGATTCTGACCTCCCTGCACTCGAAGTGGATTTTCTAGAGCTACAGAAGCCCAATTGGCGCGCTCTCAACGGCGTTGGAAAGTAGACATCCTGGGCTTTCCAGCAATATATGATAGTCCATACTTTGCCCAAGATTTGATGGCCCAAACCGGCGTTCAAAGTCACCTCAAGAAATTCCAGCGTTAAACGCCGGAACTGGCACCTAAATGGGAGTTAAACGCCCAAACTGGCATAAAAGCTGGCGTTTAACTCCAAGGAGAGTCTCTACACGAAAATGCTTCATTGCTCAGCCCAAGCACACACCAAGTGGGCCCGGAAGTGGATTTTTATGTCATTTACTCATCTTTGTACACCTTAGGCTACTAGTTATCTATAAGTAGGACCTTTTACTATTGTATCTGTAGACTTTGGTAGCTATCTTCGTTTTATGCTATCTTAGATCATTGGGAGGCTGGCCATTTGGCCATGCCTAGACCTTATGCTTATGTATTTTCAACGGTGGAGTTTCTACACACCATAGATTAAGGTGTGGAGCTCTGCTGTACCTCGAGTATTAATGCAATTACTATTGTTCTTCCATTCAATTCCGCTTGTTCTTGTTCTAAGATATCACTTGTTCTTCAACTTGATGAATGTGATGATCCGTGACACTCATCATCATTCTCACTCATGAACAAGGTGACTGACAACCACTCTTGTTCTACAAGCATATGAGGCTTAGTGAATATCTCTTGGATTCCTGATTGCACGATGCATGGTTGATCGCCTGACAACCGAGTGCTCGCCTGACAAACGAGCCAACCATTCCGTGAGATCAGAGTCTTCGTGGTATAGGCGAGAACTGATGGCGGCATTCAAGAGAATCCGGAAGGTCTAACCTTGTCTGTGGTATTCTGAGTAGGATTCAATGATTGAATGACTGTGACGTGCTTCAAACTCCTGAGGGCTGGGCGTTAGTGACAGACGCAAAAGAATCACTGGATTCTATTCTAGCCTGATTGAGAACCGACAGATGGATAGCCGTGCTGTGACAGGGTACGTTGAACATTTCCAATGAGAGGATGGGAGGTAGCCACTGACAACGGTGAAACCCTTGCATAAGCTTGCCATGGAAAGGAGTAAGAAGAATTGGATGAAGACAGTAGGAAAGCAGAGAGACGGAAGGGAAGGCATCTTCATACGCTTATCTGAAGTTCCTACCAATGAATTACATAAGTATCTCTATCTTTATCTTTATGTTATTTTCGTTTATCACCATATCCATTTGAGTCTGCCTGACTGAGATTTACAAGGTGACCATAGCTTGCTTCATACCAACAATCTCCGTGGGATCGACCCTTACTCACGTAAGGTATTACTTGGACGACCCAGTGCACTTGCTGGTTAGTTGTGCGGGATTGCAAAAGTGTGATTGCAATTTCGTGCACCAGTCGTCCAAGTAATACCTTACGTGAGTAAGAGTCGATCCCACGGAGATTGTCGGCTTGAAGCAAGCTATGGTCATCTTGTAAATCTCAGTCAGGCGGATTCAAATGGTTATGGAGTTTTGATAATTAAAAGATAGATAAACATAAAATAAAGATAGAGATACTTATGTAATTCATTGGTGGGAATTTCAGATAAGCATATGGAGATGCGTTATTCCTTTTGAATCTCTACTTTGCTACTGTCTTTATTCAATCATTCATACTCCTTTCCATGGCAAGCTATATGTTGGGGATCACCGTTGTCAATGGCTACCTCCCATCCTCTCAGTGAAAATGGTCCTTTACGGTTTCTGTACGGCTAATCAACTGTCAGATTTCTCGTCTCGGATGAAAAATACTAGGCACAGATACCACATGGCTAATTAGCTGTTGGTCCTCACTTTTGTTGGAATAGGATCCAATGATCCTTTTGCGTCTGTCACTACGCCCAATAGTCATGAGTTTGAAGCTCGTCACAGTCATCCCTTCCCAGATCCTACTCGGAATACCACAGACAAGGTTTAGACTTTCCAGATCTCAGGAATGCTGCCAATTGATTCTAGCCTATACCACGAAAAGTCTAATCTCAAATTCAGATGCTCTGTTGTTAGGAGAGACGATGTGAATCATTGAAGAGAGATCCAAGAGATATGCATTCAAGCTTGTTTTCATGTAGAACGGAAGTGTTTGTTAGGCACGCGTTCATAACTGAGAATGGTGATGAGTGTCACTTGATCATCACATTCATCATGTTCTTGTGTGCGAATGAAAATCTTAGAATAAGAATAAGCTTGAATTGAATAGAAGAATAATAGTACTTTGCATTAATACTCGAGGAACAGCAGAGCTCCACACCTTAATCTATGGTGTGTAGGATTCTTTTGCGTTTGTCATCACGCCCAGCCTTCAGGAGTTTGAAGCTCGTCACAGTCATTCAATACCGGAATCCTACTCGGAATACTACAGACAAGGTTAGACTTCCCGGATTCCCGGGATCCTACTCGGAATACCACAGACAAGGTTAGACTTTCTGGATCCCCATGAATGCCGCCATCTATCTAGCTTATACCACGAAGATTCTGTTGGGGAATCTAAGAGATATGCGCCCGGCCTAAGGTAGAACGGAAGTGGTTGTCAATCACGCGTTCATAGGTGAGAATAATGATGAGTGTTACGGATCATCACATTCATCAAAGTGTTGTGCAACGTATATCTTGGAATAAGAATAAATGAGAATTGAATAGACAGTAATAGTAATTGTATTGAAACTTGAGGTACAGCAGAGCTCCACACCCTTAATCTATGGTGTGCAGAAACTCCACCGTTGAAAATACATAAGTGAAAGGTTCAGGCATGGCCGAATGGCCAGCCCCCTGGATGATCAAAAGACTGAATAATCAAAGGCTAAACAGTCAAAAGATTAAACTGTCAAAAAGCGTATAAATTATCCGCTCATCACCAGGTATAGCCGAATGGCCAGCCCCCACAAAAGTCTAAGATAGCATAAAACTGATCAAAGATTTCTAATACAATAGTAAAAGGTTCTATTTATACTAGACTAGTTACTAGGGTTTACAGAAATAAGTAAATGATGCAGAAATCCCCTTCCGGGCCTACTTGGTGTGTGTTTGGGTTGAGCATTGAAGCATTCATGTGTAGAGACTTTTCTTGGAGTTAAACGCCAGATTTTATACCAGTTTGGGTGTTTAACTCCAGCTTTTATCCTATTTCTAGCGTTTAACGCCAGAATAGGACAGGAAGTTGGCGTTTAAACGCCAGTTTGCGTCATTAAAACTTAGACAAAGTATGAACTATTATATATTTCTGGAAAGCCCAGGATGTCTACTCTCCAACGCAATTAAGAACGCGTCAATTGGGCTTCTGTAACTCCAAAAAATTTATTTCGAGTGCAGGGAGGTCAGAATCCAACCGCATCTGCAGTCCTTTTTCAGCATCTGAATCAGATTTTTGCTCAGGTCCCTCAATTTCAACCAGAAAATACCTAGAGTCCCTATTTGCTAGAGTCCCTAGTTAGAGGTGTCCAGAGTTCTTAAGCACACTCTTTTGGCTTTGGATCACGACTTTAACCACTCAATCTCAAGCTTTTCAATTGGACCTTCATGCCACAAGCACAGCATGATATTACAAGTCCATCCCAAAATTGTTCTATGATTGAAAACTTGCTTCCTAAAGATCTTTTAATTATATATTTTTATTCTCTTTTATACCATTCAATGCTGTGATCTGTGTGTTAAGTGTTCCAGGTTTCATAGGGTAGGAATGGCTTAGAGAATGGAGAGGAAGCTTGCAAAAATGGAAGGAACACAAGAAATTGAGAAGATGACCAGCGAGAAGTGACGCGGATGCATGACTTGCGCATCCGCGTGAATTGGAGAAAATCACAGCAGTGCGAACGCGTGCCTGATGCGAGCGCGTGGATTGGAATCTGCACGATTGACGCGAATGCGTGGACGACGCGCACGCGTGGCAAGGTAAAATGCTGGATGACGCGAACGCGTGGACGACGCGGTCGCGTGACATGCGCAATCTGCAGAATTAATAGAAAATGCTGGGGGCGATTTTGGGCCGCATTTTGAACTTGATTTTGGACCAGAAACACAGATTAAAGTCAGGGAACATGCAGAGACTTAAGATATGAGATCATACACAGGTTTAGATGTAGTTTTTAGAGAGAGAGGTTCTCTCCTCTCTCTTAAGATTTAGGATTAGGATTCGTCTTAAAGGAATTAGGATTTCATCTTCTTCAATCACAGGTTCAATGTTCCTTTTACTTATTTTCTCAATTTGGTTTATGAACTCTTTATGTTTGGATTGATTTTCTTTTATTAATGCAATTTGAGGTATTTCAGATCTATGATTTTATTTAGCTTTTTACATTCTTAGCTTTGGTTGTTTAATTGGAGACACTTGAGTTATCAAACTCAACTGTTGATTGAAATTGGAATTACTGATTGATCTGGATCACTCTAAAGCTAGTCCTTCCATAGGGATTGACTAGGACTTGAGGATCAAGCTAATTATTCCACTTGACCTTCTTTTGTTTAGTAAAGGCTGACCAAGTGGGGTTGAAACCCAATTCTCATCACACCTGATAAGGATAACTAGGATAGGAATTCCAGTTCTCATACCTTGCCAAGAGTTTTTCAATTATTAATTTATTTCCCTTGCAATTTATTTTCCTTTCTCAATATATCAAAAACCCAAAAATATACAATTTTCCATAACCAATAATAAACACACCTCCCTGCAATTCCTTGAGAAGATGACCTGAGGTTTGAATACTTCGGTTATTTATTTTTATTGGGTTTGCTTAAGTGACAAACAAAACTTTTGTACGAAAGGATTCTGTGTTGGTTTAGAAGCTATACTTACAACGCGATTATATTTGTGAATTTCTTTATCGATAGAAAATTCGATCGTCAAAATGGTGCCGTTGCTGGGGAATTGCAAACGTGTGCCTTATTATTGGTTATTGTAAATATTTACTTTTTATTAATTTTTGTTTTTATTTTCTCTCGCTATTATGAATTCTCACCCCTTTCGCTATGAGTTTAGTTCAAATTATGTTGCAGGGAATGGACGCTATAATGAGAACACGCATCAAGGATGGAACAATCAAAGATGGGAGGAACCACAAGGATTTAATCGACCCTCATGGCAACAACCACCTCCAATGGACTATCAACAACCGTTCTGTGATGCATATCAAGGTAATGGCTATGGTGAGCGCTCTTTTGATTATCAACAACTACCACCATATGCCTATGAACCCCCTCCTCAACATGACTTTGGACCACCATACTCACAAGCCCCTTTTCGCCATTCACCTCCATATGACCCTAACCCGTATCCACTATACCAACCACCTTATGAGCGAAATGAACCATACATAGAACCACCCCCATTCCAACACAATTACTCTCATGAACCACCACCTCAATATACACCATCTTCTTATCATTATCAAGAAAAACCACCTTCCTACTATGAACCCTTTCTCCCAACAAATGAACCCTTCTATTCACCCCAAACCTCCATGGAAAAAACACTTACCTCTCTCATTGGTCTCACCTCTAAACTCTAAAATCTTATATCTCACATGGACAAACCTTCTACCTCCAATATTCAACCCTCAAACTCTAGTGCACTTTCTTTTCAACCACAGAATGATATCTCCATCCCATCACCATCATCCATGGAAGAGCACCCACATCCATCAATCCAAGAGCAAGATGATCCCAATGATGCTATTGACATGGGACAAGAGAGAAGGGATCATCTTCGCGAATCCATACTTCATAAGGAGCTACAGGAGGCACTAAATGTGAAGGTAGAATAGACCTTTGCAGATGAAGGAGTAGTTGAAGGAAGTTGTCATAGAAAAGAAATCATCAAGGAGGAGTATGATTTTATACTTAAACAACTGGACAAAGCAGCAATTATTGAAAAGGAAAAAGTGATTGCAGACTTAGGAGATGCTGAACCTCCATGGAAAAGTCAAGTTATAGAGCCTCCTTCAAAGACAATTGAAATTGATGCTGAGGAGGGTGTACAACCTCCAAGGCATATCATGGTTGAAGACTTTGAAGGGGACGATCAAGAGATAGATTCAATCATTAATGAATTCTTATCAACATTTGAATTTTCTCCCATTGGACTTGACATGGAGATTAAAGAAGAAGAATCACAACCTCCCATACCCTTGGTGAACAATGAAGAAGAAATTGAATCGGAAGAAAGCTACCAAGAGGAAGAGGTTGAAATTGAAGAAGCTTGCAAAGAGGTGGAAGTTGTCAGAGAAGAGCACAAGGGAGTGGAGCTTGCAAATTCATTAGAAATACCTCTCCCAAGGCCATTACCGTCCAACACAACGTTCAAGTGGGTAAAATTCTTATCCTTGACCTTTACCTTCTGGTGCGCGAAATTGTGAACAATACTTTTCACAACTCTCATAATCCCCGGTCATGAACTCCAAGAACTTGGTAGCTCAATTCCATGGCATTACACAACTTCGCACAACTAACCAGCAAGTGCACTGGGTCGTCCAAGTAATACCTTACGTGAGTAAGGGTCGATCCCACGGAGATTGTTAGTATGAAGCAAGCTATGGTCATCTTGCAAATCTTAGTCAGGCAGACTCAAATGTATATGGTGATGAACGAAAATAACATAAAAGATAAGGATAGATATACTTATGTAATTCATTGGTAGGAACTTCAGATAAGCGCATGAAGATGCCTTCCCTTCCGTCTCTCTGCTTTCCTACTGTCTTCATCCAATCCTTCTTACTCCCTTCCATGGAAAGCTTGTGTAGGGTTTCACCGTTGTCAATGGCTACCTCCCATCCTCTCAGTGAAAACGATTGCATATGCCCTGTCACGGCACGCGGAATTCAGCTGTCGGTTCTCGGTTAGGCCGGAATAAAATCCATTGATTCTTTTGCGTCTGTCACTAACGCCCCGCCTGCTAGGAGTTTGAAGCACGTCACAGTCATTCAATCATTGAATCCTACTCAGAATACCACAGACAAGGTTAGACCTTCCGGATTCTCTTGAATGCCGCCATCAGTTCTCGCCTATACCACGAAGACTCTGATCTCACGGAATGGTTGGCTCGTTTGTCAGGCGAGCACTCGGTTGTCAGGCGATCAACCATGCATCGTGCAATCAGGAATCCAAGAGATATTCACTAAAGCCTTGGTTGCTTGTAGAACAAAAGTGGTTGTCAGTCACCTTGTTCATAAGTGAGAATGATGATGAGTGTCACGGATCATCACATTCATCAAGTTGAAGAACAAGTGATATCTTAGAACAAGAACAAGCGGAATTGAATGGAAGAACAATAGTAATTGCATTAATACTCGAGGTACAGCAGAGCTCCACACCTTAATCTATGGTGTGTAGAAACTTCACCGTTGAAAATACATAAGAACAAGAGTGATCATTGGTTTCGGCCCCATAGAGGGAACCAGAAGAACCAAGATGAAAATACAATAGTAAAAGGTCCTATATATAGAGAACTAGTAGCCTAGGGTGTACAGAGATGAGTAAATGACATAAAAATCCACTTCCGGGCCCACTTGGTGTGTGCTTGGGCTGAGCAATGAAGCATTTTCGTGCAGAGACTCTTCTTGGAGTTAAACGCCAGCTTTTATGCCAGTTTGGGCGTTTAACTCCCATTTGGGTGCCAGTTCCAGCGTTTAACGCTGGGATTTCTGAGGGTGACTTTGAACGCCGGTTTGGGCCATCAAATCTTGGGCAAAGTATGGACTATCATATATTGCTGAAAAGCCCAGGATGTCTACTTTCCAACGCCGTTGAGAGCGCGCCAATTGGGCTTCTGTAGCTCCAGAAAATCCACTTCGAGTGCAGGGAGGTCAGAATCCAACAACATCTGCAGTCCTTTTTAGTCTCTGAATCAGATTTTTGCTCAGGTCCCTCAATTTCAGCCAGAAAATACCTGAAATCACAGAAAAATACACAAACTCATAGTAAAGTCCAGAAAAGTGATTTTTAACTAAAAACTAATAAAAATATACTAAAAACTAACTAGATCATATAAAAAATATACTAAAAACAATGCCAAAAAGTGTATAAATTATCCGCTCATCACCTTCCCACCTGAATATGGGCTACTGGAGACGGATGGTCAACTTAGAACTCTTTGTGGCATTAAGAGTAAGAGGAAGATGGTTAGTGGTGGGCAACACAATCCTAGGTTCATTATGGTTGAAAGCTCAAAGTTTAAATGCAAAAGTTGGTATAGAACTCGATTGAATGGGTCTAGGAAGATGTTTGGGTACCTACGTGAGAATTCTAAAGCTGAACCACCCGGATGGAATCATGATAATCAACTTGAAGACGGGTGTAGAAACAAGATTTGGGATCCGGGAATATATGAGGATCAATTTTGGGAGCTCAAAGCTTGTGAAGAACTCCACCAAAGCTTGAGGATTTTACTTGGAATAGATAGTGCTTTATGAAAGTCCAAGCATTAGTGGAAGTTTCAGGATGAGTTCAAGCACAAGCCGCCATGACAAGGAGCTCACCAAATGTCCAACTTAAGGACTTTAACTAAAAGTGCTAGGTGGGAGTGATGAGCGGATAATTTGTACACTTTTTGGCATTGTTTTTAGTATGTTTTTAGTATGATCTAGTTAGTTTTTAGTATATTTTTATTATTTTTTAGTTAAAATTCACTTTTCTGGACTTTACTATGAGTTTGTGTGTTTTTCTGTGATTTCAGGTATTTTCTGGCTGAAATTGAGGGACCTGAGCAAAAATCTGATTCGGAGACTAAAAAGGACTGCAGATGCTGTTGGATTCTGACCTCCCTGCACTCGAAGTGGATTTTCTCGAGCTACAGAAGCCCAATTGGTGCGCTCTCAACGGCGTTGGAAATTAGACATCCTGGGCTTTCCAGCAATATATGATAGTCCATACTTTGCCCAAGATTTGATGGCCCAAACCGGCGTTCAAAGTCACCTCAAGAAATCCCAGCGTTAAACGCTGGAACTGGCACCCAAATGGGAGTTAAACGCCCAAACTGGCATAAAAGCTGGCGTTTAACTCCAAGAAGAGTCTCTACACGAAATTGCTTCATTGCTCAGCCCAAGCACACACCAAGTGGACCCGGAAGTAGATTTTTATGTCATTTACTCATCTCTGTACACCCTAGGCTACTAGTTTTCTATAAGTAGGACCTTGTACTATTGTATTTGACATCTTCGTAGCTATCTTTGAGTTTTATGCTATCTTAGATCATTTGGGAGGCTGGCCTCACGGCCATGCCTAGACCTTATGCTTATGTATTTTCAACGGTGGAGTTTCTACACACCATAGATTAAGGTGTGGAGCTCTGCTGTACCTCGAGTATTAATGCAATTACTATTGTTCTTCTATTCAATTCCGCTTGTTCTTTGTCCAAGATATCACTTGTTCTTCAACTTGATGAATGTGATGATCCGTGACACTCATCATCATTCTCACTCATGAACAAGGTGACTGACAACCATTCTTGTTCTACAAGCAATCAAAGCTCTAGTGAATATCTCTTGGATTTCTGATAACACGATGCATGGTTGATCGCCTGACAACCGAGTGCTCGCCTGACAAACGAGCCAGCCATTCCGTGAGATCAGAGTCTTCGTGGTATAGGCGAGAACTGATGGCGGCATTCAAAAGAATCCGGAAGGTCTAACCTTGTCTGTGGTATTCTGAGTAGGATTCAATGATTGAATGACTGTGACGTGCTTCAAACTCCTAGCAGGCGGGGCGTTAGTGACAGACGCAAAAGTATCAATGGATATTATTCCGGCCTGACCGAGAACCGACAGCTGAATTCCGCTATGCCGTGACAGGGCATATGCCAATCGCTTTCACTGAGAGGATGGGAGGTAGCCACTGACAATGGTGAAACCCTACACGAGCTTGCCATGGAAAGGAGTAAGAAGGATTGGATGAAGACTGTAGGAAAGCAGAGAGACGGAAGGGAAGGCATCTTCATGCGCTTATCTGAAGTTCCTACCAGTGAATTACATAAGTATCTCTATCTTTATCTTTTATGTTATTTTCGTTCATCACCATATCCATTTGAGTCTGCCTGACTGAGATTTACAAGATGACCATAGCTTGCTTCATAGCAACAATCTCCGTGGGATCGACCCTTACTCACGTAAGGTATTACTTGGACGACCCAGTGCACTTGCTGGTTAGTTGTGCGAAGTTGTAGTGATCACGATTTCGTGCACCAAGTTTTTGGCGCCGTTGCCGGGGATTGTTTGTGTGTGGACAACTGACGGTTCATCTTGTTGCTTAGATTAGGTATTTTTTTTCGAAATTCTTGAAGATAAATTCTAGAGTTTCATGATGATTTGTTGAAATCTGGCTGGCTGAGAAGCCATGTCTAATCTCATTTGGACCGAGGTTTCAACTTATCATCACAAGAGCTTGTTGATTTTTATCAATCTTGCTTTTGGAGCAGTGATCTGCTAAGGCTTGGCTGGCCCTTGGCCATGTCTAGTGTTTTGGACCGAAGCTTTCTTTGAAAGCTTGGCTGGCTGTGAAGCCATGTCTAATTCCTGGACCGGAGTCTTAGACTAGCATTGCACTGATTCCTGGAATTCTCATTAAGAATTTTGATATCTTTTTCCACTTAATTTTCGAAAAAAAACACAAAAAAATCACAAAATCATAAAAACCAAAAATATTTGATGTTTCTTGCTTAAGTCTAGTGTCTCATCTTAAGTTTGGTGTCAATTGCATGCATTCATTCATGTGTCTTAAGGATCTTCAAGTAATTCTTGATGATTTCTTACTCTGATCTTTGAATTCTTTTGGCTTGAGTGTTTATGTGTCTCATATAGTGTCAGTAGTATACAAACTGCTAAGTTTGGTGTCTTGCATGCATTGTTATTTGATTCTTGTTGCATTTTGATTATTAAAAATCCAAAAATATTTTAATTTGTGTCTTTTCAAGTCAATAATACAAAGAATTGAAGATTCAGAACATACTGCAGAGGAATTATACAGAAAAGGCTGGGCATTCAAAAATGCCCAGTGAAGAAGACAGACTGGCGTTTAAACGCCAGCCAGGGTACCTGGTTGGGCGTTTAACGCCCAAAAAGGGTGCATTTTGGGCGTTAAACGCCAGAATGTGCACCATTCTGGGCGTTTAACGCCAGGATGGCAAAGGGGGAAGATTTTGTTTTCAAATCAATTTTTTTTCAAGTTTTCAAAGTTTTTCAAAATCAAATCTTTTTCAAATCATATCTTTTCAATCAAATGTTTTCAAAATCAATTTCTTTCCTTTTTCAAAGATACTTACTAACAATTAATGATTTGATTGAACATCTCAAATTTGTTGCCTTTTCTGTTGAGAAAGGTTTAATGTTTGAATCATATCTTTTCTTGTTAGGCAAGCCATTAATTTTTAAAATCAAATCTTTTTTTTATTTGTTTTCAAATCATATCTTCTCAATCACATGTTTTTAAAACCAATCATATCTTCTTAACCACATCTTTTTCAAAAAAGTTTTCAATCAAATCTTTTTGATTTCTAATTTCAAAATCTTTTTCAAAAATCACTTGATTTCTTTTCCACTTTCAATTTTCGAAAATTATCAATCAATTTTTAAGATGTTTTTAACATCTTTCTAATTAATTTTCGAAAATTCTCTTCCCTCCTTCTCACATCCTTCTATTTATGGAGTACTACTCCTTCTTAATGCACAATTCGAACTCTATCTAATCAAGTTCGAATTCTTCTACCTTCTTTTCTTCTATTTTTCTTTTCCTCTGACATCTCAAGGAATCTCTATCACATAGAGGATTCCACATTTTCTTTTTCTCTTCTCTTTCATATGAGCAGAAGCAGAGACAAAGGCATTCTTGTTGAAGCTGACCCTGAACCTGAAAGGACCTTGAAGAGAAAGCTAAGAGAAGCCAAAGCACAACTCTCTTTAGAGGACCTGACCGAATTCTTCAAAGAAGAAGAACACATGGCAGCCGAAAACAACAACAATGCCAACAATGCAAGGAAGGTGCTGGGTGACTTTACTGCACCTACTCCCAACTTCTATGGGAGAAGCATCTCTATCCCTGCCATTGGAGCAAACAACTTTGAGCTTAAGCCTCAATTAGTTTCTCTAATGCAACAGAATTGCAAATTCCATGGACTTCCAATGGAAGATCCTCATCAGTTTTTAGCTGAGTTCTTGCAAATCTGTGACACAGTCAAGACTAATGGGGTTGACCCTGAGGTCTACAGACTGATGCTATTCCCTTTTGCTGTAAGAGACAGAGCTAGAATATGGTTGGACTCACAACCTAAGGATAGCCTGGACTCTTGGGAAAAGCTAGTCAATGCCTTCTTGGCAAAGTTCTTTCCACCTCAAAAATGGAGTAAGCTTAGAGTGGAAGTCCAAACCTTCAGACAGAAGGATGGAGAATCCCTCTATGAAGCTTGGGAAAGATACAAACAATTAATCAGAAAATGTCCCTCAGACATGCTTTCTGAATGGAGCATCATAGGTATTTTCTATGATGGTCTCTCTGAACTATCCAAGATGTCTTTGGATAGCTCTGCTGGAGGATCTCTTCATCTGAAGAAGACGCCTGCAGAGGCTCAAGAGCTAATTGAAATGGTTGCAAATAACCAATTCATGTACACTTCTGAAAGGAATCCTGTGAATCATGGGACTACTCAGAAGAAAGGAGTTCTTGAGATTGACACTCTGAATGCCATATTGGCTCAGAACAAGATATTGACTCAACAAGTCAATTTGATTTCTCAAAGTCTGTCTGGAATGCAAAATGCACCTGGCAGTACTAAGGAAGCTTCATCTGAGGAAAAAGCTTATGATCCTGAGAACCCTTCAATGGAAGAGGTGAATTACATGGGAGAACCCTATGGAAACACCTATAATTCTTCATGGAGAAATCACCCAAATCTCTCATGGAAGAATCAAGAGAGACCTCAACAAGGTTTCAATAATAATAATGGTGGAAGAAACAGGTTTAGCAATGGCAAGCCTTTTCCATCATCTTCTCAGCAACAGACAGAGAGTTCTAAGCAGAATACCTCTGACTTAGCAACAATGGTCTCTGATCTAATCAAAACCACTCAAAGTTTCATGAATGAAACAAGGTCCTCCATTAGGAATTTGGAAGGACAAGTGGGTCAGCTGAGCAAGAAAGTTACTGAAATTCCTCCTAGTACTCTCCCAAGTAATACAGAAGAAAATCCAAAAGGAGAGTGCAAAGCCATAACCATGGCCGAATATGGAGAGGAAAGAGAGGAGGTGGACGCCACTGAGGAAGACCTCAATGGGCGTGCACCAATCTCCTCTGAGTTCCCCAATGAGGAACCATGGGAATCTGAGGCTCAAAATGAGACCATAGAGATTCCATTGGACTTACTTCTGCCTTTCATGAGCTCTGATGAGTATTCCTCCTCTGAAGAGGATGAGTATGTCACTGAAGAGCAAGTTGCTAAATACCTTGGAGCAATCATGAAGTTAAATGACAAGTTATTTGGAAATGAGACTTGGGAAGATGAACCTCCCTTGCTCACCAAAGAACTGGATGACTTGTCTAGGCAGAAATTACCTCAAAAGAGACAAGATCCTGGGAAGTTTTCCATACCTTGTACCATAGGCACCATGACCTTCAAGAAGGCCCTGTGTGACTTAGGGTCAAGTGTGAACCTCATGCCTCTCTCTGTAATGGAGAAGCTAGGGATCTTTGAGGTACAAGCTGCAAGAATCTCATTGGAGATGGCAGACAACTCAAGAAAACAAGCTCATGGACTTGTAGAGAATGTTTTGGTAAAAGTTGAAGACCATTACATTCCTACTGATTTCATAGTCCTAGAGACTGGGAAGTGCATGGATGAATCCATCATCCTTGGCAGACCCTTCCTAGCCACAGCAAAGGCTGTGATTGATGTTGATAGAGGTGAATTGATCATTCAAGTGAATGAAAAATCCTTGGTGTTTAAGGCTCAAGGATATCCCTCTGTCACCATGGAGATGAAGCTTGAAGAGCTTTGATGACAAGTCATCATATACCCATTTTTCAAGCTAATTTCACTTGTTTTGATAGCATTTATGCACTTTCTTGTATCCTAAGTAAGTGATTTGGAGTGAAAATGCATAACTTCTCTAAATCAATCAACCATATGTGAATTAATGCAAATTCATGAGGTTTTATGCTATAATTGTTGCATATTATGATAGATTGAATATCTCATGATTTTGAGCATAGCTTTGATGTGTTTGGTTGATTTATGATAGGTGAAGAAAGCTTGGAGAAAAGTGGAAGAAAGAAGGAACGGCTAGAAGCAAAGAGGGAGCAATGAAACAAGTGAAATTGAACCAAGAAACATAAAGTTGGAGTTGAAGTTAGCCCCCAAACTTTGGCACAAACTTTTGGTGCAAAGTTAGCCTCAAAGTTTGCCCCCAAACTTGAAGGCTAACTTGAGAAGTTGAAATTTCTTCCCTGGGCACTCAAAGTTTGCGCCAACGTTAGCCCCCAAACTTGGAGGCTAACGTTGGCATGTTGATTCCTCCCAGGATAGCCAAAGTTTGCGCTCAAGTTTGCCCCCAAACTTGGAGGCCAACTTTGGCATGTCAATTTCTCACCCAGGGCAACCAAAGTTTGCGCTCAAGTTTGCCCCCAAACTTGGAGGCCAACTTTGGCGCCAATTGTATTTAAGGAAAGGCCAAAGTTTGCCCCCAAACTTGAAGGCCAACTTTGGCACCAGAAAAATTGAATTGCTGATATGAAAAGTTGGCCTCAAAGTTTGACCCCAAAC
This sequence comes from Arachis stenosperma, assembly GCF_014773155.1. Taxonomy (NCBI): domain Eukaryota; kingdom Viridiplantae; phylum Streptophyta; class Magnoliopsida; order Fabales; family Fabaceae; genus Arachis; species Arachis stenosperma. Next base: position 2,572,973 of record NW_026651369.1, read on the forward strand.
TTCAACTCAAAATTTTGAATCCAACTTGGCAAAAATTCAAATCCGGTTCACATGGTTCACTTGGGTTTCTCTTCAAACTTCAAGAGCAATTAACCAAGGCCTCTTTCAACCCAATTTCACCAAATCAAAAGCCCATCCAAATCCCAAAATCCAAGAATAGAAAGTGTATAAATAGGAGTTAGTTTGATGTAATTAGGACCTTTACTTTTAGCTTTGAATTTTTACTTTTATTTTGGGAGCTTTTGAATACTTTCTTGGTGACTGAACCGAGAATTCTGAGAATTGGGGAGGGAATTGATCTCTCTTCTCCCTCGTTCTTGCCTTAGCAATTCTAATCTTCTGTTTCTGAGTTTTGGGTGTGAGAAATTGAGGAAATTCTGTCTCAATTCCCATTCAAACTCTCTTTGAATCTTTTCTGCATAATTCAATTCAATTTCAATTTCCTTTACTGCTTCTTCTTCTAATCTTCTGTCAATTGATTTGTTTACTTGGATCTAGGAAGGCAAAAAGAGATCTAGGCTCTGCTACCTAGTCTCTTGAGACCTGAGACCCAATTTTACCTTTGGTTCCTCTGGGAACTTCTGCTGCATTTTATTTCTTTACTGTTTAAATTCTCATTGCTCCTAATTCAAATTCTGCACCCTTAATTGTTGCAATTTACTTTCCCTTTGTTTAGATTCTGCAATCCCATTCCTCAATTCCCTTTTACATTCAAGCAATTTACATTACTTGCCATTTAAGTTACTGCAATTTACATTTCTTGCACTTTAAGTTTCAGTCATTTACTTTCTTATTCTTTAAGTTTCTTGCCATTCGCTTGACTAAACCACTCACTAAACTAAAATTGCTCAATCCTTCAATCCCTGTGGGATCGACCTCACTCATATGAGTTATTATTACTTGATGCGACCCGGTACACTTGCCGGTGAGTTTTGTGTTGGATCGTTTTCCACACATCAAGTTTTTGGCGCCGTTGCCGGGGATTGAAATAGATTGACAATGATTAAGTGAAGTGGAGGTCTAGATCAAGCATTTTTTTTTATTTTTGCTCGCTGATTGGTGGACGAAATTGTGATCACAATTTCTTTGTTTATAAAGGATGTATACTCTTAGGGCACTGTTTATTTCTTTAGTGGAATTCACAACTCCGTTCAACTAATCAGCAAGTGTACTGGGTCGTCCAAGTAATAACCTTACGTGAGTAAGGGTCGAATCCACAGAGATTGTTGGTATGAAGCAAGCTATGGTCACCTTGCAAATCTCAGTTAGGCAGATTAAATATTGATTCATGGGTTTCGAAAATTAATAATAAAATAAGAAATAATAAAAGGGATAGAAATACTTATGTAGATTCATTGGTGCATAGGAATTTCAGTTAAGTATATGAAGATGCTGTATGGCTCAAGGACGCCTGCCTTCCTACTGCTTCTACTCAATCCTTCTTACTCCTTTCCATGGCAAGCTTTGTATAGGGGTTCACCATCAGCTGTGGCTACTTTCAATCCTCTCGGGGAAATATCCTATGCGGCTGTCACTCGCACAGCTAACCAGTCTGGAGGCATCACCCATGGTTGATGGCTACATCCCATCCTCGCAGTGAAAGCTAATGCTCACGCACTCTGTCACAGTACGGCCAATCACCGGTTGGTTCCCGCTCCTACTGGAATAGAATCCCTCTTTGCGTCTGTCACTAACGCCCAGCAGGTTACAAGTTTGAAGCACGTCACAGTCATTCATTACCGGAATCCTACTCGGAATACCACAGACAAGGTGAGACTTTCCGGATTCCCAGGATCCTACTCGGAACACCACAGACAAGGTTGGACTTTCCGGATCCTCATAAATGCCGCCATCTATCTAGCTTATACCACGAAGATTCTGTTGGGGAATCTAAGAGATACACATTCAAGCTTGTGTTGCATGTAGAACGTAAGTGGTTGTCAATCACGCGCGTTCATAAGTGAGAATGATGATGAGGGTTATCTAACTCATCACATTCATCATATTCTTGGGTACGAATGAATATCTTGGAATAAGAATAAGAGATTTGAATAAAAGAAAATAGAACTTCATTAATACTTGAGGTATAGCAGAGCTCCACACCCTTAATCTATGGTGTGCAGAAACTCCACCGTTGAAAATACATAAGCAAAAGGTTCAGGCATGGCCGAATGGCCAGCCCCCAAAACGTGATCACAGGATAGAAAATACAATCCAGGATGTCTAATACAATAGTAAGAGGTCCTATATATACTAGACTAGCTACTAGGGTTTACATGAGTAAGTAATTGATGCATAAATCCACTTCCGGGGCCCACTTGGTGTATGCTTGGGCTGAGCTTGATCAATCCACGTGTAGAGGCATTTCTTGGCGTCAAACTTCAGGTTATGACGTGTTTTGGGCGTTCAACTCCGGATCATGACGTTTTTCTGGCGTTTAACTCCAGACAGCAGCGTGTACTTGGCGTTTAGCGCCAAGTTACGTCGTCATTCTTCGAACAAAGTATGGACTATTATATATTGCTGGAAAGCCCTGGATGTCTACTTTCCAACGCCATTTAGAGTTCTGTAGCTCCAGAAAATCCATTTCGAGTGCAGGGAGGTCAGAATCCAACAGCATCAGCAGTCCTTTTGTCAGCCTTTTTCAGAGTTTTGCTCAAATCCCTCAATTTCAGTCAGAATTTACCTGAAATCACAGAAAAACACACAAACTCATAGTAAAGTCCAGAAATGTGAATTTAACATAAAAACTAATGAAAACATCCCTAAAAGTAGCTTAAACTTACTAAAAACTATATAAAAACAATGCCAAAAAAGCGTATAAATTATCCGCTCATCACAAAACCAAACTTAAATTGTTGCTTGTCCCCAAGCAACTGAAAATCAATTAGGATAAAAAGAAGAGAATATACTATAAAGTCCAAAATATCAATGAATATTAATTTAATTACATGAGCGGGACTTGTAGCTTTTTGCCTCTGAACAGTTTTGGCATCTCACTTTTTCCTTTGAAGTTCAGAGTGATTGGCATCTCTAGGAACTTAGAATTTTGGATAGTGTTATTGACTTTCCTAGTTAAGCATGTTGATTCTTGAACACAGCTACTTTTGAGTCTTGGCTGTGGCCCTAAGCACTTTGTTTTCCAGTATTACCACCGGATACATAAATGCCACAGACACATAACTGGGTGAACCTTTTCAGATTGTGACTTAGCTTTGCTAGAGTCCCCAGTTAGTGGTGTCCAGAGCTCTTAAGCACACTCTTTAGCTTAAGATCACGACTTTAACCATTCAGTCTCAAGCTTTTCACTTGGACTTTCATGACACAAGCACATGGTTAGGGACAGCTTGATTTAGCCGCTTAGGCCTGGATTTAATTCCTTGGGCCCTCCTATCCATTGATGCTCAAAGCCTTGGATCCTTGCTTTAAAATTTTTGCCACATTTTTTTTCCACTGCTTTTCTTGCTTCAAGAATCAATTTCATGATGTTTTTCAGATCATCAATAACATTTCTCTTGTTCCTCATTCTTTCAAGAACCAACAATTTTAACACTCATAAACAACAAGATCAAAAGATATATGCACTGTTCATTCATTCATTCGGAAAACAAAAAGCATTGTCACCACATCAATATAATCAAACTAATTCAATAATAATTTCGAAAATTATGTACTTCTTGTTCTTTTGAATTAAAACATTTTTCTTTTTAAGAGAGGTGAAGGACTAATGGAATTTATTCATAGCTTTAAGGCATGGTTACACACTAATGATCATGAAATAAAGACACAAAACATAGATAAACACAATAATTAAAAACCGAAAATAGAAAGAAATAAAGAACAAGGAATGAATCCACCTTTAGTGGCGTCTTCTTCTTGAAGGACCAATGATGTTCTTCAACTCTTCTATGTCCCTTCCTTGCCTTTGTTGCTCCTCCCTCATTGCTCTTTGATCTTCTCTTATTTCTTGGAGAATGATGGAGTGCTCATGATGTTCTACCCTTAATTGTTCAACATTATGGCTCAAATCTTCTAAGGAGGTGTTGAGTTGCTCCCAATAGTTGTTGGGAGGAAAGTGCATTCTTTGAGGCATTTGTTGATGATGAACTTCCTCATGTTCTTCTTGAGGGCCGTGAGGAACTTCTCTTGTTTGCTCCATCTTTTTCTTGGTGATGGGCTTGTCTTCTTCAATGGAGACATCTCCTTCTATGATAACTCCAGCTGAGTAACATAGATGGCATATAAGGTGGGGGAAGGCTAGCCGTGCCATGTATGAAGGCTTGTCAGCTATTTTGTAGAGTTCATTGGAGATGACTTCATGAACTTCCACCTCCTCTCCAATCATGATGCTATGAACCATGATGGCCCGATCCACAGTAACTTCAGATCGGTTGCTTGTAGGGATGATGGATCTTTGAATGAACTCCAACCATCCTCTAGCTACAGGCTTGAGGTCCAGTCTTCTTAGTTGGACTGGCTTGCCCTTGGAGTCTACTCTCCATTGGGCGCCTTCCACACATATGTCCATAAGGACTTGGTCCAACCTTTGGTTAAAGTTGACCCTTCTTGTGTAGGGGCGTTCATCACCTTGCATCATGGGTAAGTGATACGCCAACCTCACATTTTCCGGACTAAAATCCAAGTATTTCCCCCTAACCATTGTGAGATAATTCTTTGGGCTTGGGTTCATACTTTGGTCATGGTTCCTAGTGATCCATGCATTGGCATAGAACTCTTGAACCATTAGAATTCCGACTTGTTGCATGGGGTTGGCTAAGACTTCCCAACCTCTTCTTTGAATTTCATGTCGGATCTCCGGATACTCATTTTTCTTGAGTTTGAAAGGGACCTCAGGGATCACCTTCTTCTTTGCCACAACCTCATAGAAGTGGTCTTGGTGGCTCTTGGAGATGAATCTCTCCTTCTCCCATGACTCGGAAGTGGAAGCTTTTGCCTTCCCTTTTCCTTTTCTTGAAGGAACTCCGGTCTTGGGTGCCATTGATGGTGAATGAAAAATAAAAGCTTAGGCTTTTTACCACACCAAACTTAAAATTTGCTCGTCCTCGAGCAAGAAAGAAAAGAAAGGTAGAAGAAGAAGAAGAGAATATGGAAGAGAGGGAGAGAGTAGGTTCGGCTATGTGGGTGAAGAAGGGGTTTGTGTTGTGTGAAAATGAAGAAGAATGGGAGGGTATTTATAGGGAGAGGGGAGGGTTATGGGTGGGAATGGAATTTTATGGAGGTAGGTGGTTTATGGGGAAGAGGGGGTTGATGTGAATGGTGAATGGGGTAATTGGGAATTGTGACATGAGGAATCACATCACAAAAACTAGGATTGGGAAGTAAGGTGGGAATATGTTAGGTGGGGATCCTGTGGGGTCCACAGATCCTGTAGTGGGGATCCTGTGGGGTCCACAGATCCTGAGGTGAAAACAAATACCATTCCTTCACCATATAGGCATGTAACATGCCTTCATGCATCATTCTGGCGTTCAAACGCCCTTTGATGCACGTTCTGGGCGTTAAACGCCCATGTAATGCATGTTCTGGGCGTTAAACGCCCATGTGATGCTTGTTTCTGGCGTTCAGCGCCAGATTGTCCTCTGTGTGCGCATCCTGGCGTTAAACGCCAGGATGTAGCTTGTTTTGGGCGTTCAGCGCCAGAATGGTGCTCTGTTCTGGCGTTGAACGCCGGCCAGATGCACCTTCTGGGCGTTGAACGCCAGCCCATGCGTCCTCCAGGGTGAAAATTTTTTTCTTCTATTTTTGACTCTGTTTTTAATTTTTTTGATTTTTTTCGTGACTTCTCATGATCATGTACCTAATTAAACACAAAAATAACAAGAAACAAAATAAAATAAAATTAGATAAATAAAATTGGGTTGCCTCCCAACAAGCGCTTCTTTAATGTCAATAGCTTGACAGTGGCTCTCATGGAGCCACAAGGTGATCAGGTCAACTTAAGTGTGGTATTCCCAACACCAAACTTAGAGTTTGGATATGGGGTTTGGACACCAAACTTAGAGTTTGGTTGTGGCTTCACAACACCAAACTTAGAGTTTGACTGTGTGGGCTCTTCTTGACTCTGAACTGAGAGAAGTTCTTCATGCTTACTCTCTTTTGTCACAGAGGGATGGCCATGTGCCTGAAACACAAGGTAATCCCCATTCAATTGAAGGACTAACTCACCTCTGTTGACATCTATCACAGCTCCTGCTGTGGCTAGGAAAGGTCTTCCTAGGATGATGCATTCATCATCTTCCTTCCTAGTGTCTAGGATTATGAAATCAGTAGGGATGTAAAGGCCTTCAACCTTCACTAGCACGTCCTCTACTATTCCATAAGCTTGTCTTATGGACTTATCTGCCAATTGTAATGAGAACAAGGCAGGTTGTACCTCAATGATTCCCAGCTTCTCCATCACAGAGAGTGGCATAAGATTTATCCCTGACCCAAGATCACATAGAGCTTTTTCAAAGCTCATGGTGCCAATGGTGCAAGGTATTAAGAACTTGCCAGGATCTTGCTTCTTTTGAGGTAGGGTTCTCTGAATCCAAGTATCTAGTTCACTAATGAGCAAGGGAGGTTCATTTTCCCAAGTCTCATTACCAAACAGCTTGGCATTCAGCTTCATGATAGCTCCTAAGTATTGAGCAACTTGCTCTCCAGTCACATCTTCATTCTCTTCAGAGGATGAATATTCTTCAGAGCTCATGAATGGCAGAAGGAGATTTAAAGGAATCTCTATGGTCTCTAGATGAGCCTCAGATTCCCCAGGATCCTTTATAGGAAACTCCTTCTTGCTTGAGGAACGTCCCAGGAGGTCTTCCTCACTAGGATTTTCGTCCTCCTCCTCCTTAGTGCATTCGGCCACTTTGATTAAATCAATGGCCTTGCACTCTCCTTTTGGATTTTCTTCTGTATTACTTGGGAGAGTACTGGGAGGAGTGTCAATGACTTTCTTACTCAGCTGGCCCACTTGTGCCTCCAGATTTCTAATGGAGGATCTTGTTTCATTCATGAAACTAAAAGTGGCCTTTGACAGATCAGAGACTATATTTGCTAAATTAGAATTGTTTTGTTCAGAGTTCTCTGTCTGTTGCTGAGAAGATGATGGATATGGCTTGCTATTGTTCAGCCTATTGCGTCCACCATTGTTAAAACCTTGTTGAGGTTTTTGTTGATCCTTCTAGGAGAAATTTGGATGATTTCTCCATGATGAGTTATAGGTGTTTCCATAAGGTTCACCTAAGTAATTAACCTCTGCCATGGCAAGGTTCTCAGGATCATAAGCTTCTTCAGAAGCTGCCTCTCTAGTACTATTGGATGCATGTTGCAATCCATTCAGATTTTGAGAGATCATGTTGACCTGTTGAGTCAACATTTTGTTCTGAGCCAATATGGCATTCAGAGCATCAATTTCAATAACTCCTTTCTTCTGAGGTACCCCATTATTCACGGAATTCCTCTCAGAGGTGTACATAAACTGGTTGTTTGCAACCATGTCAATGAGTTCTTGAGCCTCTTCAGGCGTTTTCTTCAGGTGAATAGATCCACCTGCAGAATGGTCTAGTGACATTTTCGAAAACTCAGAGAGACCATAATAGAATATATCTAATATGGTCCATTCTGAGAACATGTCAGATGGACATCTTTTGGTCAGCTGCTTGTATCTTTCCCAAGCTTCATAGAGGGATTCACCATCTTTTTGTTTGAAGGTTTGAACATCCACTCTCAGCTTGCTCAGCTTTTGAGGAGGAAAGAACTTATCTAAGAATGCAGTGACAAGCTTATCCTATGAGTCCAGGCTATCCTTGGGTTGTGAATCCAACCATACTCTAGCTCTGTCTCTTACAGCAAAAGGGAAAAGCAAGAGTCTGTAGACTTCAGGATTAACTCCATTTGTCTTTACAGTGTCACAGATCTGCAAGAACTCGGTTAAAAACTGGTAAGGATCTTCAGATGGAAGTCCATAAAACTTGCAGTTTTGTTGCATTAAAGCAACTAGTTGAGGCTTAAGCTCAAAGTTATTGGCTCCAATGGCAGGAATGGAGATGCTTCTTCCATCAAACTTGGACGTTGGCTTTGTGAAGTCACCAAGCATTCTCCTTGCATTATTATTATTATTTTCTTCTGCCATCTCTTTCTCTTGTTCGAAATTTTCTAAAAGGTTGCTTCTGGATTGTTGTATTTTAGCTTCTCTTAATTTTCTCTTCAGAGTCCTTTCAGGTTCTGGATCAATTTCAACAAGAGTGCCTTTATCCCTGTTCCTGCTCATATGAAAGAGAAGAAAACAAGAAAAGAAAAAGGAATCCTCTATGTCACTGTATAGAGATTCCTTTATGTTAGTAGAAAAAGAAAGGGGTGGAAGAAGAGGAGGAGACAAAGAATGTAATGTAATGGAAGAAACACAACTGTGAGGATGGCAGAGATGTTAGGATATGAATGAAGAGAGGTGAAGAGAAGTGTTAGTAATTAAATAATTAAATAGAAGAAGAGAAGAGGGGAGAAATTCGAAATTAATTTTTGAAAAAGAGTTAGTGATTTTCGAAAATTAGAGATAACATAAGATTAAAATTAAAATTTAAAACATGAAACAATTAATTAATTAAAAAGAATTTTTGAAAAAGAGAGAGATATTTTCGAAAATAGAAGAAAGAGAAGTAGTTAGGTGGTTTTGAAAAAGATAAGAAACAAACAAAAAGTTAGTTAGTTGATTGAAAAAGATTTGAAATCAAAATTTAAAAAGGATAAGAAGATAAGAAGTTAGACAAGAGATTTTGAAACCAAATTTTGAAAAAGGTAAAGTTAAAAAGATAAAAAGATAAAAAGATTTTTAAGAAAAAGATATTTTGAAAAAGATTTAATTTTTAAAATTACTTAACTAACAAGAAACTACAAGATAAGATTCTAGAACTTTAAAGATTGAACCTTTTTTAACAAGAAAGTAACAAACTTCAAATTTTTGAACCAATCACATTAATTGTTAGTTTGATTTTCGAAAATTGATAAAACGATAAGAAAAAGATTTTGAAAATATTTTGAAAAATAATTTTTTGAAATTTTCGAGAATTATAAAAGAATGAAAAAGATATGATTTTTGAAAAAGATTTTGAAAAGAAAAGATTTTTAAAATTGAAATTTTGACTTGACTTGTAAGAAACAACTAATTTTAAAAATTTTTGACCAAGTCAACCCAAAATTTCGAAAATTTGGAGGGAAATAAGGAAAAGATATTTTTTGATTTTTGAATTTTTAATTATGAGAGAGAAAAACAACAAAAATACTCAATGCATGAAATTTTTAGATCAAAACCATGAATGCATGCAAGAGTGCTATGAATGTCAAGATGAACACCAAGAACACTTTGAAGATCATGATGAACATCAAGAACATAATTTTGAAAAATTTTTTTATGCAAAGAAAACATGCAAGACACCAAACTTAGAAATCTTTAATGCATGGAAAATATGAATGCAAAAATGCACATGAAAAACAAGAAAAGACACAAAACAAGAAATCATCAAGATCAAACAAGAAGACTTGTCAAGAACAACTTGAAGATCATGAAGAACACTATGAATGCATGGGATTTTCGAAAAAAATGCAAGAAAAATTTTAAAGCATGCAATTGACACCAAACTTAAAAATTGACTCAAGACTCAAACAAGGAACACAAAATATTTTTGGTTTTTATGATTTTCTAATTTTTTTGGAATTTTATTAATTTTTTTCGAAAATATAGTTTTGAAAAACGAAAAATAAAAGAAAAATTTTGAAAAAGATTTTTGAAAAGAGAATTACCTAATCTGAGCAACCAGATGAACCGTCAGTTGTCCATACTCGAACAATCCCCGGCAACGGCGCCAAAAACTTGGTGGACGAAATTGTGATCACAATTTCTTTGTTTATAAAGGATGTATACTCTTAGGGCACTGTTTATTTTCTTTAGTAGAATTCACAACTCCGTTCAACTAACCAGCAAGTGTACTGGGTCGTCCAAGTAATAACCTTACGTGAGTAAGGGTCGAATCCACAGAGATTGTTGGTATGAAGCAAGCTATGGTCACCTTGCAAATCTCAGTTAGGCAGATTAAATATTGATTCATGGGTTTCGAAAATTAATAATAAAATAAGAAATAATAAAAGGGATAGAAATACTTATGTAGATTCATTGGTGCATAGGAATTTCAGTTAAGTATATGAAGATGCTGTATGGCTCAAGGACGCCTGCCTTCCTACTGCTTCTACTCAATCCTTCTTACTCCTTTCCATGGCAAGCTTTGTATAGGGGTTCACCATCAGCTGTGGCTACTTTCAATCCTCTCGGGGAAATATCCTATGCGGCTGTCACTCGCACAGCTAACCAGTCTGGAGGCATCACCCATGGTTGATGGCTACATCCCATCCTCGCAGTGAAAGCTAATGCTCACGCACTCTGTCACAGTACGGCCAATCACCGGTTGGTTCCCGCTCCTACTGGAATAGAATCCCTCTTTTGCGTCTGTCACTAACGCCCAGCAGGTTACAAGTTTGAAGCACGTCACAGTCATTCATTACCGGAATCCTACTCGGAATACCACAGACAAGGTGAGACTTTCCGGATTCCCAGGATCCTACTCGGAACACCACAGACAAGGTTGGACTTTCCGGATCCTCATAAATGCCGCCATCTATCTAGCTTATACCACGAAGATTCTGTTGGGGAATCTAAGAGATACACATTCAAGCTTGTGTTGCATGTAGAACGTAAGTGGTTGTCAATCACGCGCGTTCATAAGTGAGAATGATGATGAGGGTTATCTAACTCATCACATTCATCATATTCTTGGGTACGAATGAATATCTTGGAATAAGAATAAGAGAGATTTGAATAAAAGAAAATAGAACTTCATTAATACTTGAGGTACAGCAGAGCTCCACACCCTTAATCTATGGTGTGCAGAAACTCCACCGTTGAAAATACATAAGCAAAAGGTTCAGGCATGGCCGAATGGCCAGCCCCCAAAACGTGATCACAGGATAGAAAATACAATCCAGGATGTCTAATACAATAGTAAGAGGTCCTATATATACTAGACTAGCTACTAGGGTTTACATGAGTAAGTAATTGATGCATAAATCCACTTCCGGGGCCCACTTGGTGTATGCTTGGGCTGAGCTTGATCAATCCACGTGTAGAGGCATTTCTTGGCGTCAAACTTCAGGTTATGACGTGTTTTGGGCGTTCAACTCCGGATCATGACGTTTTTCTGGCGTTTAACTCCAGACAGCAGCGTGTACTTGGCGTTTAGCGCCAAGTTACGTCGTCATTCTTCGAACAAAGTATGGACTATTATATATTGCTGGAAAGCCCTGGATGTCTACTTTCCAACGCCGTTAAGAGCGCGCCATTTAGAATTCTGTAGCTCTAGAAAATCCATTTCGAGTGCAGGGAGGTCAGAATCCAACAGCATCAGCAGTCCTTTTGTCAGCCTTTTTCAGAGTTTTGCTCAAATCCCTCAATTTCAGTCAGAATTTACCTGAAATCACAGAAAAACACACAAACTCATAGTAAAGTCCAGAAATGTGAATTTAACATAAAAACTAATGAAAACATCCCTAAAAGTAGCTTAAACTTACTAAAAACTATATAAAAACAATGCCAAAAAAGCGTATAAATTATCCGCTCATCACTGATTCAAATTGAAACCAAGGTGTTTGTGTTTTTGCCCCACTAAGAAATTCTCATATCAGACATGAATTTCAATTTTCCTTGGTGTTGTGTTTTACAAAATTCAAATGGAGTTCACCTCATCTTTTAGTCAAACAAACTTCTTGGGATATTGCCCGCCATCACAATATGATTCAAGTCAGTATTCTAATTATGGTTGGGAATATCACCAGGAAGACACAAATTCTGAGCACTCCAATCCATGGAGATTTGCTTCAGAACCCCAAGATGAGCAAGAGAATTATGAGGGATACCAACCACCACCACAAAATGCTTCATATCATTATCCTCATGGTGGATGGGAGTATCACCAAGAAACTGCAAATTCTGAGCAGTCAAATCACATGAAAAATTATCCACCCTCACTTCCCAGTTTCTCATTTGAAAGTTCTTCATCACTAGATTATGCCTCAACACAAAGTTTCCTCCAAAATCCATACCACTCATCCCATCAATCACACAACCCATTCCACACCCCTCAACACAGCTTCACCACAACATATCCACGTCACCAAAATTACTCTCAACATTCATCTCTTGAACCACCAGATGAGGATTACCTTCAAGCCATTGAAATCCATAGAAAACTCGTGGAAAGATACACACAACCCCAATCCTGGAAAGAAATCATCCTCAAGAAGATGAATGAGTCCTTAGAGCAAACAAGGAGGAACTTAGAACCATCAAACAGAGAGGATGAAGACCAATTTGTGGGTGAGGAAGTGGAAAAGCAAGATGAGGAAGCCTCTGTGTCAAATGAAATTTCAATAGAAAAGGAGGTTGTCGAGGTGTTTGAACCTGTAGCTTCATATTCACAGAAGCTAATTGACGTGATAGAGGAACCTGAAACTTCTATCCCAAGGAAATTAATGGAAAATCATGAAGAAGAAATAGAAGAAGATACTCAAGAGAATTCACACTCAAGTGAAGTAGAAAAGTGCACAGAAGAAGAGCTCATTGAACCATCACTGCAAGGAACTCTTGATGAAGACAAAACTCCAACAAATACACAACCACCAAGACTTGGACTCAAGGAAGTGAAGGCAATTAACAAAAGCACCGAAAAGAGGATTGTGACCAAGCTACAAAAGACAATATTCATGAAGAAGAGAAGGTCAACTACAAGCAATCTTCCCCCTGATCAAGCAAGCAAGCTCAATCAAGCCAATTTCAAAAGAAAGCTTGCTGAAAGGAGACCAAGACAGGGGATAATAGCTGAATCTTTCCTTCCTTTGAGGTCATTCCTCTTAACAAACTGGAAGAAGAGGAAGAAAGTGAAGAACAACATGTCAAGCTAATGACAATAAAAGAGCGCTTGTTGGGAGGCAACCCAACCTGAGGTAGTTGTCTTTTTCATAGCTTTCTCAATAAAAATGTTGAATAATTGGTATGCATTGCAAGGAGCTAAGTTTGGTGTTGCACACCAAAACAATTTGAGGGAGAATGAAAACTTCTAAGTTTGGTGTTCCACCAAAAATATCATTTAAAAACACATTCTCACCTCTTGCATGATTCTAGCTCCAAGCAATCAAACACATTATTCAACTGTTGAATTGTTTTCTAGCTTTAATTCCATTAACCTTTAGTAAGGACACAAGGTTTCACATATGGTTAAAACTGTTGCATAAGAGGCAGTGGCAAACAATTAAGTTTGGTGTTCCCACACCAAAATCAATCCAGAGTCACACTCAATTTATGCATACTAACCATACACTTAAGGGCTTGAGAAGCAAGCAACTTTGAGGATTATGCAGGATATGAGCCAACATTTGAAGACACTATGCATTTTAACTCAAAGAGAACACAACAGAAGGAAGAATCAAAGGGCTGCAACTTCAAAGGTTGTATCTGAACTTAATCTTTGCTGCTGTGTGTTGTTTTGAACATGGGAACCATTGTATATCTTGCTAAAGTGTTCGTCTAGCTGCAAGTGAAATAGCTTATTAAAAATGCTAAATCTGCATAATGCTTGTATCCATCACTTAGCTTGAAAATTGTTTTGCTTCCCATATGCTTGAATAAAAGAGTTTGGTTTGAATTGAAAAGTGAAATATCCAATGTTGCATAAGCATGAATGGAAGTTGGTGGTGGTACATGTGTTTGATTAAATGTATAACTCATGAAATAATTGTTGCATATTATCATTCTCATTCAAGTGTGAGTTAGCTTGCTGTTATAAAAGCTCTTATCAAGAATGAAACAACCCTTGGTAATAAAAACAGAAAGAAAAGAGAAAGAAAAAGCCAAAATGGCAAGAAAACAAAGAATAAAGGTTGGACACCAATAGCTTGGACCTTAGGACATATGCCTGTGGTGTTCTTGTACTAAGATCTGCTTGGATGAGTAAATTCTAAGGGGTATTTTAAAACCCGGTCACTTAGATCAACTGATTTGGGATGGCCAATTGAAAATCCACAATAAAGAGCAACTTAGATACAAAACATTTAGTTATCCAAAGAGATGCTGGGCATCAATGATCCTAAGAAGAATTAGTGAGCCATGTGTCTGTGGTGGAAAGATGTTGAGCAAAAGAAAAGAAAATAAAGCCAAAGGCTATGCTGCAGCATTTGACACCCAACCTCTAAAAGAATAATAAGCTTGTTAAAGCATTATAAGCCAAGAAGAGTTAGCAAGGGAGTAAGTCAAAAAGTGAGTCTTATAACAGCAAGTTTAGCAAGCTTTTGAAGAAAGATATGTATTATGTAACAGGAACAATAACTTGAGTTGTCATTGTCTACATAAATGCCCCATGGATCAAGTTCTGCTATCTGCATAATAAGGATAATATCCTCTTAATTCATTTCATGTACTCTTAGTTTTGATGCTTGCTTGGGGACAAGCAAGATTTAAGTTTGGTGTTGTGATGACAAGTCATCATATACCCATTTTTCAAGCTAATTTCACTTGTTTTGATAGCATTTATGCACTTTCTTGTATCCTAAGTAAGTGATTTGGAGTGAAAATGCATAACTTCTCTAAATCAATCAACCATATGTGAATTAATGCAAATTCATGAGGTTTTATGCTATAATTGTTGCATATTATGATAGATTGAATATCTCATGATTTTGAGCATAGCTTTGATGTGTTTGGTTGATTTATGATAGGTGAAGAAAGCTTGGAGAAAAGTGGAAGAAAGAAGGAACGGCTAGAAGCAAAGAGGGAGCAATGAAACAAGTGAAATTGAACCAAGAAACATAAAGTTGGAGTTGAAGTTAGCCCCCAAACTTTGGCACAAACTTTTGGTGCAAAGTTAGCCTCAAAGTTTGCCCCCAAACTTGAAGGCTAACTTGAGAAGTTGAAATTTCTTCCCTGGGCACTCAAAGTTTGCGCCAACGTTAGCCCCCAAACTTGGAGGCTAACGTTGGCATGTTGATTCCTCCCAGGATAGCCAAAGTTTGCGCTCAAGTTTTCCCCCAAACTTGGAGGCCAACTTTGGCATGTCAATTTCTCACCCAGGGCAACCAAAGTTTGCGCTCAAGTTTGCCCCCAAACTTGGAGGCCAACTTTGGCGCCAATTGTATTTAAGGAAAGGCCAAAGTTTGCGCTGAAGTTTGCCCCCAAACTTGAAGGCCAACTTTGGCACCAGAAAAATTGAATTGCTGATATGAAAAGTTGGCCTCAAAGTTTGACCCCAAACTTCAACTCAAAATTTTGAATCCAACTTGGCAAAAATTCAAATCCGGTTCACATGGTTCACTTGGGTTTCTCTTCAAACTTCAAGAGCAATTAACCAAGGCCTCTTTCAACCCAATTTCACCAAATCAAAAGCCCATCCAAATCCCAAAATCCAAGAATAGAAAGTGTATAAATAGGAGTTAGTTTGATGTAATTAGGACATTTACTTTTAGCTTTGAATTTTTACTTTTATTTTGGGAGCTTTTGAATACTTTCTTGGTGACTGAACCGAGAATTCTGAGAATTGGGGAGGGAATTGATCTCTCTTCTCCCTCGTTCTTGCCTTAGCAATTCTAATCTTCTGTTTCTGAGTTTTGGGTGTGAGAAATTGAGGAAATTCTGTCTCAATTCCCATTCAAACTCTCTTTGAATCTTTTCTGCATAATTCAATTCAATTTCAATTTCCTTTACTGCTTCTTCTTCTAATCTTCTGTCAATTGATTTGTTTACTTGGATCTAGGAAGGCAAAAAGAGATCTAGGCTCTGCTACCTAGTCTCTTGAGACCTGAGACCCAATTTTACCTTTGGTTCCTCTGGGAACTTCTGCTGCATTTTATTTCTTTACTGTTTAAATTCTCATTGCTCCTAATTCAAATTCTGCACCCTTAATTGTTGCAATTTACTTTCCCTTTGTTTAGATTCTGCAATCCCATTCCTCAATTCCCTTTTACATTCAAGCAATTTACATTACTTGCCATTTAAGTTACTGCAATTTACATTTCTTGCACTTTAAGTTTCAGTCATTTACTTTCTTATTCTTTAAGTTTCTGCAATTTTACTTTCCTGCTTCTCAATTTACTGCACATTTCCCTTCCCCCTTTACATTTACTGTCATTTACTTCTTGTTAAACACAAATCACTCAACCAAAACTTGATTCGCTTGACTAAACCACCCACTAAACTAAAATTGCTCAATCCTTCAATCCCTGTGGGATCGGCCTCACTCATGTGAGTTATTATTACTTGATGCGACCCGGTACACTTGCCGGTGAGTTTTGTGTTGGATCGTTTTCCACACATCAAGCTTCCCTCAAATCAGAGACAAATAGAGCCCCCAAAGTCAAACTCTAAGTTTGGTGTTGGGAGGCCACAACCAAACTCTAAGTTTGGTGTTGAACCCCCACATTCAAACTCTAAGTTTGGTGTTGGGAGGTTCCCACATTGCTCTGAGTATCTGTGAGGCTCCATGAGAGCCCTCTGTCAAGCTAATGACATTAAAGAAGCGCTTGTTGGGAGGCAACCCAATGATTATATTTTATCTATTTCTCTTTGTTATTTTATGTTTTTTGTAGGTTGATGATCATAAGAAGTCACAAAATCAATGAAAAAAGCAAAAACAAAATGAAAAACAGGAAGAAAAACAGCACACCCTGGAGGAAGATGTTGCTGGCGTTCAAACGCCAGTAAGGCTAGCAGTTGGGCGTTTAACGCCCAGTCTGGCACCATTCTGGGCGTTTAACGCCAGAAAGGGGCACCAGACTGGCGTTAAACGCCAGAAAAGGGCAAGAACCTGGCGTTAAACGCCAGGAATGGGCACCAGCCCGGCGTTTAACGCCAGAAATGGCTCAAAACGTGATTTTGAGCAACATTTGGTGCAGGGATGACTTTTCCTTGACACCACAGGATCTGTGGACCCCACAGGACCCCCACCGACCCCACCACCACCCTCTCTCTTCTTCCCCCATTCACCAATCACCTCAATACCTCTTCCCCAAAAACCCTTCACCTATCCAATCCCATCTTTCTCTTCACCACTCACATCCATCCTTCACAAAACCCCACCAACCTCACCCTTCAAATTCAAACTACTTTCCCTCCCAAACCCACCCATAATGGCCGAACACCATCTCCCCTCTCTCCTATAAATACCCTTCTTCACTCCTTCATTTTCACACAACCTAAACACCACTTCTCCCCCTCTTTGGCCGAATACAAAGCCATCTCCCTCTTCCTCATTTCTTCTTCTTCTACTCTCTTCTTTCTTCTTTTGCTCGAGGACGAGCAAACCTTTTAAGTTTGGTGTGGTAAAAGCGTTGCTTTTTCGTTTTCCATAACCATTTATGGCATCCAAGGCCGGAGAAACCTCTAGAAAGAGGAAAGGGAAGGCAAAAGTTTCCACCTCCGAGTCATGGGAGATGGATAGATTCATCTCAAGGGTGCATCAAGACCACTTCTATGAAGTTGTGGCCTTGAAGAAGGTGATCCCCGAGGTCCCCTTTTCACTCAAAAAGGGTGAATATCCGGAGATCCGCCATGAGATCCAAAGAAGAGGTTGGGAAGTGCTTACCAACCCCATTCAACAAGTCAGAATCTTGATGGTTCAAGAGTTCTATGCCAATGCATGGATTACAAAGAACCATGATCAAAGTATGAACCCGGATCCAAAGAATTATCTTACTATGGCTCGGGGGAAATACTTGGATTTTAGTCCGGAAAGTGTAAGGTTGGCGTTCAACTTGCCTATGATGCAAGGAGATGAACATCCTTACACAAGAAGGGTCAACTTTGATCAAAGGTTGGACCAAGTCCTCACAGTTATATGTGAAGAGGGCGCACAATGGAAGAGAGATTCAAGAGGCAAGCCGGTTCAATTGAGAAGGCATGACCTCAAGCCCATGGCTAGAGGATGGTTAGAGTTCATTCAACGCTCAATCATTCCCACTAGCAACCGGTCCGAAGTTACTCTAGACCGAGCCATCATGATTCATAGCATCATGATTGGAGAAGAAGTGGAAGTTCATGAGGTTATAGCCCAAGAACTCTATAAAGTGGCGGACAAGCCTTCCACCTTGGCAAGGCTAGCCTTTCCTCATCTCATTTGTCACCTCTGTTATTCAGTTGGAGTTGACATAGAAGGAGATACCCCCATTGATGAGGACAAGCCCATCACCAAGAAAAGGATGGAGTACACAAGAGACCCCTCTCATCAAGAGATCCCTGAGATGCCTCAAGGGATGCACTTTCCTCCACAAGACTATTGGGAGCAAGTAAACACCTCCCTAGGAGAACTAAGTTCCAACATGGGACAACTAAGGGTGGAGCACCAAGAACACTCCATTCTCCTCCATGAAATTAGAGAAGATCAAAGAATCATGAGAGAGGAGCAACAAAGACAAGGAAGAGACATTGAGGAGCTCAAGCACTCCATAGGATCTTCAAGAGGAAGAAAGAGCCGCCATCACTAAGGTGGACCCGTTCTTTAATTTCCTTGTTCTTTATTCTTCTGTTTTTCGAATTTTAGTGCTTATGTTTGTCTATGTTTGTGTCTTATGATCATTAGTGTCTTAGTGTCTATGCCTTAAAGTTATGAATGTCCTATGAATCCATCACCTTTCTTGAATAAAAACGTGCTTAATTGAAAAGGAAAGAATTGCATGAATTCTGAATTTTATAATAGTTTAATTATTTTGATGTGGTGGCATTACTTCTGTTCTCTGAATGTATGCTTAAACAGTGCATATGTCTTTTGAATTTGTGGTTCATGAATGTTAAAATTGTTGGCTCTTGAAAGAATGATGAAAAAGGAGACATGTTACTGAGGATCTGAAAAATCATAAAAATGATTCTTGAAGCAAGAAAAAGCAGTGAATACAAAAAAAAAGAAGCAAGCGAAAAAAAAAAGAAAGAAAAAAAGAAAGAGAAAAAGAAAGAAAAAGAAAGAATAAAGTTGTGATCCAAGGCAAAAAGAGTGTGCTTAAGAACCCTGGACACCTCTAATTGGGGACTTTAGCAAAGCTGAGTCACAATCTGAAAAGGTTCACCCAATTATGTGTCTGTGGCATGTATGTATCCGGTGGTAATACTGGAAGACAGAGTGCTTTGGGCCACGGCCAAGACTCAATAAGTAGCTGTGTTCAAGAATCATCATACTTAACTAGGAGAATCAATAACACTATCTGGATTCTGAGTTCCTAAAGAAGCCAATCATTCTGAATTCCAAAGGATAAAGTGAGATGCCAAAACTATTCAGAGGCAAAAAGCTAAAAGCCCCGCTCATCTAATTAATACTGATCTTCATAGATGTTTTTGGAGTTCATTGCATATTCTCTTCTTTTTATCTTATTTGATCTTCAGTTGCTTGGGGACAAGCAACAATTTAAGTTTGGTGTTGTGATGAGCGGATAATTTGTACGCTTTTTGGCATTGTTTTTAGTATGTTTTTAGTATGATCTAGTTAGTTTTTAGTATATTTTTATTAGTTTTTAGTTAAAATTCACTTTTCTGGACTTTACTATGAGTTTGTGTGTTTTTCTGTGATTTCAGGTATTTTCTGGCTGAAATTGAGGGACCTGAGCAAAAATCTGATTCGGAGACTAAAAAGGACTGCAGATGCTGTTGGATTCTGACCTCCCTGCACTCGAAGTGGATTTTCTGGAGCTACAGAAGCCCAATTGGCGCGCTCTCAACGGCGTTGGAAAGTAGACATCCTGGGCTTTCCAGCAATATATGATAGTCCATACTTTGCCCAAGATTTGATGGCCCAAACCGGCGTTCAAAGTCACCTCAAGAAATCCCAGCGTTAAACGCTGGAACTGGCACCCAAATGGGAGTTAAACGCCCAAACTGGCATAAAAGCTAGCGTTTAACTCCAAGAAGAGTCTCTACACGAAATTGCTTCATTGCTCAGCCCAAGCACACACCAAGTGGGCCCGGAAGTGGATTTTTATGTCATTTACTCATCTCTGTACACCCTAGGCTACTAGTTTTCTATAAGTAGGACCTTGTACTATTGTATTTGACATCTTGGTAGCTATCTTTGAGTTTTATGCTATCTTAGATCATTTGGGAGGCTGGCCTCACGGCCATGCCTAGACCTTATGCTTATGTATTTTCAACGGTGGAGTTTCTACACACCATAGATTAAGGTGTGGAGCTCTGCTGTACCTCGAGTATTAATGCAATTACTATTGTTCTTCTATTCAATTCCGCTTGTTCTTTGTCCAAGATATCACTTGTTCTTCAACTTGATGAATGTGATGATCCGTGACACTCATCATCATTCTCACTCATGAACAAGGTGACTGACAACCATTCTTGTTCTACAAGCAATCAAAGCTCTAGTGAATATCTCTTGGATTTCTGATAACACGATGCATGGTTGATCGCCTGACAACCGAGTGCTCGCCTGACAAACGAGCCAGCCATTCCGTGAGATCAGAGTCTTCGTGGTATAGGCGAGAACTGATGGCGGCATTCAAGAGAATCCGGAAGGTCTAACCTTGTCTGTGGTATTCTAAGTAGGATTCAATGATTGAATGACTGTGACGTGCTTCAAACTCCTAGCAGGCGGGGCGTTAGTGACAGACGCAAAAGTATCAATGGATATTATTCCGGCCTGACCGAGAACCGACAGCTGAATTCCGCTATGCCGTGACAGGGCATATGCCAATCGCTTTCACTGAGAGGATGGGAGGTAGCCACTGACAATGGTGAAACCCTACACGAGCTTGCCATGGAAAGGAGTAAGAAGGATTGGATGAAGACTGTAGGAAAGCAGAGAGACGGAAGAGAAGGCATCTTCATGCGCTTATCTGAAGTTCCTACCAGTGAATTACATAAGTATCTCTATCTTTATCTTTTATGTTATTTTCGTTCATCACCATATCCATTTGAGTCTGCCTGACTGAGATTTACAAGATGACCATAGCTTGCTTCATAGCAACAATCTCCGTGGGATCGACCCTTACTCACGTAAGGTATTACTTGGACGACCCAGTGCACTTGCTGGTTAGTTGTGCGAAGTTGTAGTGATCACGATTTCGTGCACCAGGGAGACAACCCACCATGGTATGATCGTTCCTTTTTCAATTATAATTTTATTTAGTTTTGTTTGTTTTTAAGTTTTATTTTATTTTATTGAACATGGAATTATTCATAACATCTGCATCAGCATCTGCATACTGCATTCTGCATTTTGCATAAAAAAAAGCATGCGACGCGTCCGCGTCGTAGGTGGATTACGAAGAAAAGAAAAGTGAACAGATAGTCACGCGAAAACGTGGCTGGAGGTGTGTCTTAGGCACAAATATGCCCATGCGA
This sequence comes from Arachis stenosperma, assembly GCF_014773155.1. Classification (NCBI taxonomy): domain Eukaryota; kingdom Viridiplantae; phylum Streptophyta; class Magnoliopsida; order Fabales; family Fabaceae; genus Arachis; species Arachis stenosperma. The sequence goes on from NW_026651369.1 coordinate 2,594,400, forward strand.
CCGCGTGCACCACGCTTCCGCGTCATGTGCGATAAAGCCTCCCCACGCGTCCACGTCAACCACGCGAACGCGTGGTCCTGTAAAATCGAGGTAGATGGGTGCATAGCAGAGAGTTATGATGGAGTAGGGCTGGACTCGTGCCAGAAGCACAAGCCCTACCACGCGAACGCGTGCCTCATGCGTTCGTGTTGTTTTTCAAAAATGGCCATTCACGTGATCGCGTCACCCACGCGAACGCATCACCCAGATTTTTGGTAAAATGAGTTTAAAACGGAGAGTTGCACGAACGCGAGGCTGCACTCGCGCTAATCGCACAAATCAGGCCACGCGATCGCATGACCCACGCAATCGCGTGACCCATGCGTCCGTATCACCTGACCTTATCGCACACCTCACGATCACGTCCCTCACGCATCCGCGTTGCCTGCCCGCACAACTTATCCAGATTAGCGCCAATTATCTTATCTTTTCTTTTCTAATCCTAATTTCTTCTATCTTTTCTTCTTTCTTCTTTCTTTCTTACTTTTCTCTCCTTCCTTCTCATCTCTATTCTCTTTCACTTTCTTCTACTTAATTTATTTGCATACTTTCATTCATCTTTAATTACTGCATTTAATTATTTTTCTTTCTTCTTAATTTTCTTTTTAGCATAATTATCTATGGTCTCTTTTTCTTTCTTTTTCATGCATTTTTATGTTGGTGTTAGAACTTTATTTGGGTCTTATACTATTGCTTGTGGATTATTATGGAGTTGTTTGACAATTCATATCAATTGTTTTTGGAATGCTTGCATGTTCCAATTTCATTCTTCCCCTATCATATTAAACATGCATACTAAGCATTTGTGAAAAAGCCCATATGGCATTGTGCATTCTTCATTATTCTATCCTTCTACTCTAATGCCTGTTTTTCACAAAAACCTTTCCATATTTTATTAATTAATTATAATTGTCAATACCAACGTGATTGTCGATTTGTTACGAGTAATAATACATTTTTAATTTTTGATGCTTGATCTATGTTACTCATGCCTTTGCCGGCATGCTAATAAACATCATGCATCCAATACTTACCGTGCCTTGCTATATTTCCTTTTATGAACTGATCACATGGAATCGCGACCATGTCTTTCGTTCACTATTTTCCTTACCTGGGCATCGATTATTACTTGCACTGTCCTCTTCCTTGCTATAACCCTTGGACTTACATGTTACTTCTCTTTTCTCTTTCAGGATGGCCACCAAAAAGGGTAAAGAGAAAGCCTCTAACAAGCCACTGGCGAAGAGTGAAACGAAAAGAGCACCGGCTGAGGAACCCCAATCCCTACCCACCTGCACATCTTTGCATGCACCTCGGACGGTGCAATCTTTAAGTGTGGGGAGGTCGATACCGATCCCCATGGGTTAGTTACCTTCTTCTCAACACCAATGTTTTATTTTCTTTGTTTGTTCATTGTTGCATTTGCATGTTTTTTGATCTTGTGCATATTTTACCACTTAGTTGAAGTAATATTTTCTTTTTCAAGAAAATTTTTATAGCATTTCACTAATTTGAATTAAACTTTTTGAAAAACTTGTTTAAAAAAATTTTATTTTGGAACATGGTTTAGAGCTCGAACACACAAAAACCCGTGAGATTTGAGCCTATTTGATTGGTTGCATTTTATCAACCAATATTTTATTTTTGGTGTGTGTTGTTCTCTCTAAAATTGTGATCTATATCTTTCTTAATTCTATATTTCCATTGTTTAATGTATGCATGCACTTATGTGATTGAGGCCTTGCTTTACTCAGCTTACATACCCATATGGCCTTACCCTGTCATTATCCTTTGCAAACCAAATTTGAGCCTATTTTATCCCATTTGTTCCTTATTTTACCACATCACTAACTCTAAGTGAAAAACAATAATGTTCCTAATTTGAATCCTTGGTTAGCTTAGACTAGTGAAAGTGCTCACGAATTAAGTACGGGAAAATTGGGATTGAAAATATTTGGTTTGAGAATTGGGTGTTGTGTATTCTTGAGAAAATATGAACAAGAATGTTAAGAACATGTTTATGCATTCAATACCTTAATCATATGCATTGAAAAAGAAGAAAAAAATTATTAAGAAAAGAAAAATAGAAAAAGAGAAAAAAGAGAAAAAGAAAAGAAAAAGAGCAGAAAAATAAAAAGGGGACAAAATGCCCCAAGTTAAGTAATAATATCAATACATATGAGTTGTACTTAAATTTGGGATGCATGAATATGTGGAAAACATGGTTAATGGATAGTTAGGCTTTATATTATGATTACATGGATTGTCCTAAGTTAGGTGAGAAGTTTAAGTTAATTAAGGATTCAGATTTTAGTCCACTTGGCCAAATACAATCCTACCTTAACCCTAACCCCATTACAACCCTTAAAAGACCTCTTGATATGTGTATCTATGCATTAATTCTTTGTTGATTGTTAGATGAAGTGTAAGCCTTAAAAAGCAAGATTAGTAGAGAATTGAGAGAATCGAACCTCGAACACCTGATCGATTAGAGTGTATACACTTCCAGTGAGGGTTCGATGCTCGATTCCTTGTTCCCTGTTTTCATGAGCTATTTTCTTCTTGCAAGTCATTTATACTTTATTTTGTGATTTGAATTAGTGAAATCCAATTCATATTTATTCTTGAAAGATTTATTTACTTTTTCACCAAGTAGGTAGAATCATTTTAGCATGTAGTTGCATTCATATACATAAGTTGCATTGCATTACATGAGTTTTACATATCCCTACTCATTTACTTTATCTCCTTCAACTAAGCATGAGGACATGCTAATGTTTAAGTGTGGAGAGGTTGATAAACCATTATTCTATGATTTATATTGTGTTTAATTGAGTGGTTTTATCAACTCTTTCACCCACTTATTCATATGATTAGCATGATATTACAAGTCCTTCCCAAAATTGTTCTATGATTGAAAACTTGCTTCCTAAAGATCTTTTAATTATATATTTTTATTCTCCTTTATACCATTCGATACCGTGATCTGTGTGTTAACTGTTTCAAGTTTCATAGGGCAGGAATGGCTTAGAGAATGGAGAGGAAGCTTGCAAAAATGGAAGGAACACAAGAAATTGAGGAGATGACCAGCAAGAAGCGACGCGGATGCATGACTCGCGCATCTGCGCGAATTGGAGAAAATCAGAACAGCGCGAACGAGTGCCTGACGCGAGCGCGCGGATTGGAATCTGCACGAGTGACGTGAATGCGTGGGCGACGCACACGCGTGGCAAGGAAAAATGCTGGATGACGCGAATGCGTGGACGACGCGGTCGTGTGACATGCATGATCTGCAGAATTAATAGAAAATGCTGGTGGCAATTTCGGGCCGCATTTTGGCCCAGATTTTGGCCCAGAAACACAGATTAATGTCAGAGAACATGCAGAGACTCAAGATTTGAGATCATACACACAATTTTAGGTTTAGATGTAGTTTTTAGAGAGAGAGGTTCTCTCCTCTCTCTTTGGATTTAGGATTAGGATTCCTCTTAAAGGAATTAGGATTTCATCTTCTTCAATCACAGGTTCAATGTTCCTTTTACTTATTTTCTCAATTTGGTTTATGAACTCTTTATGTTTGGATTGATTTTCTTTTATTAATGCAATTTGAGGTATTTCAGATCTATGATTTTATTTAGCTTTTTACATTCTTAGCTTTGGTTGATTAATTGGAGACACTTGAGTTATCAAACTCAGCTGTTGATTAAAATTGGAATTATTGATTGATCTGGATCACTCTAAAGCTAGTCCTTCTATAGGGATTGACTAGGACTTGAGGATCAAGCTAATTAGTCCACTTGACCTTCCTTTGTTTAGTAAAGGCTGACCAAGTGGGGTTGAAACCCAATTCTCATCACACTTGATAAGGATAACTAGGATAGGAATTCCAATTCTCATACCTTGCCAAGAATTTTTCAATTATTAATTTATTTCCCTTGCAATTTATTTTCCTTGCTCAATATTTCAAAAACCTAAAAATATACAATTTTCCAAAACCAATAATAAACACACCTCCCTGCAATTCCTTGAGAAGATGACCCGAGGTTTGAATACTTCGATTATTTATTTTTATTGGGTTTGCTTAAGTGACAAACAAAACTTTTGTACGAAAGGATTCTCTGTTGGTTTAGAAGTGGTGCACGAAATTGCAATCACACTTTTGCAATCCCGCACAACTAACCAACAAGTGCACTGGGTCGTCCAAGTAATACCTTGCGTGAGCAAGGGTCGATCCCACGGAGATTGTCGGCTTGAAGCAAGCTATGGTTATCTTGTAAATCTTAGTCAGGATATCAGAAATTATCAGGATTGATTGTAAAAAGCAAAAGAACATGAAATGGTTACATGTATTGCAGTAATGGAGAATAGGTTGGGGTTTTGGAGATGCTCCATCTTCTAAATCTCTGCTTTCCTACTGTCTTCTTCATCAAACACGCAAGGCTCCTTCCATGGCAAGATGTATGTAGGGTTTCACCGTTGTCAGTGGCTACCTCCCATCCTCTCAGTGAAAATGATTGCATATGCTCTGTCACAGCACGCGGAATTCAGCTGTCGGTTCTCGGTCAGGCCGGAATAGAATCCATTGATTCTTTTGCGTTTGTCACTAACGCCCCGCCTGCTAGGAGTTTGAAGCACGTCACAGTCATTCAATCATTGAATCCTACTCAGAATACCACAGACAAGGTTTAGACCTTCCGGATTCTCTTGAATGCCGCCATCAGTTCTAGCTTATACCACGAAGATTCTGGTTAGGGAATCCAAGAGATATCTACTCAATCTAAGGTAGAACGGAGGTGGTTGTCAGGCACACGTTCATGGTTGAGAATATGATGAGTGTCACGGATCATCACATTCATCTGGGTTAAGAACAAGCGATATCTTAGAATGGAAGCAAGCATGATTGAATAAGAAACAGTAGTAATTGCATTAATCCATCAAGACACAGCAGAGCTCCTCACCCCCAACCATGGGGTTTAGAGACTCATGATGTGGAATGTACACAAAGAAACGTGTAAAGTGTCATGAGGTACAGATACAATGTCAAAAGATCCTATTAATAGTAAACTAGTAACCTAAGGTTTACAGGAATGAGTAAATGACAGAAAAATCCACTTCCGGGCCCACTTGGTGTGTGCTTGGGCTGAGCAATGAAGCATTTTCGTGTAGAGACCTTTTCTGGAGTTAAACGCCAGCTTTCATGCCAGTTTGGGCGTTTAACTCCAAGTTTTATGCCAGTTCCGGCGTTTAACGCTGGAATTTCTGAGGCCGAATTGCTACGCCGGTTTGGGCCATCAAATCTTGGGCAAAGTATGGACTATGATATATTGCTGGAAAGCCCAGGATGTCTACTTTCCAATGCCGTTGAGAGCGCGCCAATTGGGCTTCTGTAGCTCCAGAAAATCCACTTCGAGTGCAGAGAGGTCAGAATCCAACAGCATCTGCAGTCCTTTTTGGTCTCTGGATCAGATTTTTGCTCAGGACCCTCAATTTCAGCCAGAAAATACCTGAAATCACAGAAAAACACACAAAATCATAGTAAAGTCCAGAAAAGTGAATTTTAGCTAAAAACTAATAAAAATATACTAAAAACTAACTAAATCATACTAAAAACATACTAAAAACAATGCCAAAAAGTGTACAAATTATCCGCTCATCACAACACCAAACTTAAATTGTTGCTTGTCCCCAAGCAACTGAAAATCAAAATAGGATAAAAAGAAGGGAATATACTATAGACTCCAAAATATCAAAGAAACATAGTTCCAATTAGATGAGCGGGACTAGTAACTTTTTGCCTCCGAACAGTTTTGGCATCTCACTCTATCCCTTGAAGTTCAGAATGATTGGCATCTATAAGAACTCAGAACTCAGATAGTGTTATTGATTCTCCTAGTTAAGTATATTGATTCTTGAACATAGCTAGTGTATGAGTCTTGGCTGTGGCCCAAAGCACTCTGTCTTCCAGTATTACCACCGGATACATACATGCCACAAACACATAATTGGGTGAACCTTTTTAGATTGTGACTCAGCTTTGCTAAAGTCCCCAATTAGAGGTGTCCAGGGTTCTTAAGCACACTCTTTTTGCTTTGGTTCACAACTTTATTTTTTCTTTTTCTTTTTCTTCTCTTTTCTCTTTTTTTTTTCGAAATTTTTTTTGTATTCACTGCTTTTTCTTGCTTCAAGAATCAATTTGATGAATTTTTCAGATCCTCAATAACAGTTCTCCTTTTCCATCATTCTTTCAAGAGCCAACAATTTTAACATTCTTAAAACAACAAATTCAAAAGACATATGCACTGTTCAAGCATTCTTTCAGAAAGCAAAAAGTATTGTCACCACATCAAACTAATTCAACTAGTTTCAATGATGAATTTCGAAATCCTGTACTTCTTATTCTTTTGTGATTAAAGCATTTTTCATTTAAGAGAGGTGATGGATTCATAGGACATTCATAACTTTAAGGCATAAATTTTATTAATTATGAATTAAGAACAAGACTCAAATATAGATATAAGATGAAACTAAAAAATAAAAATAGGAATAGAAAACAAAAGAAAAAACGCAAAAATAGGCTCCTAATGATAGAGGTTTTCACAGAGTTAGGACTCAACAACCTTGATTTTGAGAAGTGGATGCTCCCTCAGCTTGAGAAGAGAGCTTTTGGCGTTTCATCTCTTGGAGTTCACGCCCCTGCTTCTCTTGTTCCTTCAGCAATTTGCAGAGCATGCAGTTCTGATTCTGCTGTTCTTCCTTCAGTTGCTCCATGGTCTCTTACAACTTGGAGATAGATGCTTCTAGGCTGGTCCAGTAGTCAATTCTTGGGAATTCAGGGAGGAATTCCTGCGCCCTCCTCTTGATAGAGTTGTCTTGCATTTGTCCTTCCATTGACTTCTTGGTGATTGGTGTTCAATGGGTATGAACTCATCTACTCCCATCTTCACCCCAGCCTCTTTACAGAGCAAGGAGATCAAGCTTGGGTAAGCCAGTTTGGCTTCAGTGGAATTCTTATTTGCAATTGTGTAGATCTCACAAGCAATCACATGATGGACCTCCACTTCTTTCCCAAGCATAATGCAATGAATCATCACTGCTCTCTTGATGGTGACCTCAGAACGGTTGCTAGTGGGTAATAGGGAATGCCCAATAAAGTCTAGCCAACCTCTTGCAATTGGCTTGAGGTCTCCCCTCTTGAGTTGGTTTGGGACACCCTTTGAATTGGTTATCCACTTAGTCCCAGGGAGGCATATGTCCTCTAGAACTTGATCCAACCCTTTATCTGCTCTCACCATCCTCCTATTGAAGGAATCAGGATCATCTTGCAGTTGAGGTAGTTTGAAGATTTCTCTTATTTTGTCCAGATGGAAGTACATAACTTTCCCTCTGACCATGGTTCTGTAGGTATGGTAAGCAGTTCCAGTCATTCTCTGCTTATCTGTTAACCACAGATTTGAGTAGAATTCCTGAACCATGTTCCTTCCAACCTTTATCTCAGGATTGGTTAGAACTTCCCATCCTCTGTTTCGAATTTGCTCTTGGATCCCCGGATATTCATCTTCTTTCAGATCAAATTTAACTTCCGGGATCACTGACCTCAGACCCATTATTTTATGATAGTGGTCTTCATGTTCTTTAGTTAAGAACTTCTCTTGATTCCAAAGATTCTTTGGATTATTCTCTTTCTTGCCTCTTAAATTGGTTTGTTTTCCCTTAGGAGCCATGATATTGATGAATCTTGGCTTAGTGATCACGGAAAAGCACACCAAACTTAGAGGTTTGCTTGTCCTCAAGCAAAAGAAAAGAGAGAAGATAGGGGGAGGAAGAGGAAATTCGAATGGTGTGATGGAATGAGGGAGCCAAACGTGAATTTATAAGGTGGGGAGGGGAGTTTTCGAAAAAAAAAGAGAGATTTGAAAGGAGATTTGAGAAGATATGGAAAGAAATTGAGAAAAGGGTGAATTTTTTTGAACAAAATTTGGGAATGATTTGAGAGATTTGAAGAGTGATTTTAGATATTTGAAAATTTGAAAGTGAATGATGAGAGATAGAAATGTATTTTTGTAGAAAAATATGGGTAAGAAAAGGAAAGTTTGAAAAAATCTGATTTGAAAACAAAATTGTGGTCCCCCACCTTTCTGGCGTTAAACGCCCAGAATGGCACCCATTCTGGCGTTTAACGCCCAATTGATGCCCCTTTTGGGCGTTTAACGCCCAGCCAGGTGCCCTGACTGGCGTTAAACGCCAGAATTCCTTTATCACTGGGCGTTTTTCCAAAACGCCCAGGATGCTACACACCTGGCGTTAAACGCCCAGAATGGTGCCCATTCTGGCGTTTAACGCCCAAAATGGTACCATTACTGGCGTTTAACGCCCAAAATGCCCCTTACTGGCGTTTTTTCGCCAGTAAGCTCATTTTCTCTGCTTTTTGAGCTGAATCCTTCTGTAACTCTGTGAATTCTTTCATTTTTGATACTTGCCTTTGTAAAAACAACACATATAATCTACTAATGACTGGGTTGCCTCCCAGCAAGCGCTTCTTTACTGTCTTTAGCTGGACCTTCACTGAGAATCATTCAAGTCTCAGTTTTGAGCATTCCTGCTCAAAATTGCCTTCAAGATAATGCTTGATTCTCTGTCCATTAACAATGAACTTTTTGTCAGAATCAATATCCTGAAGCTCAACATATCCATATGGTGAGACTCCTGTAATCACATACGGACCCCTCCACCGGGATTTGAGTTTTCCTGGAAACAATTTGAGCCTAGAGTTAAAGAGCAGAACTTTTTGTCCTGGCTCAAAGACTCTGGTTGACAACTTCTTGTCATGCCATTTCTTTGCCTTTTCCTTATAAATTTTTGCATTTTCAAAGGCATTGAGTCTGAACTCCTCTAGCTCATTTAGCTGGAGTAATCTCTTTTCACCAGCTAACTGTGCATCCATGTTTAGGAACCTGGTTGCCCAATAGGCTTTATGTTCCAATTCCACGGGCAGATGACAGGTCTTCCCATACACCAATTGGTATGGAGAGGTTCCTATAGGAGTCTTGAATGCTGTTCTGTATGCCCACAGAGCATCATCCAAGCTCTTTGCCCAATCCTTTCTCCGGGCTATCACAGTCCGTTCTAGGATTCTTTTTAGCTCTCTGTTAGAGACTTCAGCTTGCCCATTTGTCTGTGGATGATACGGAGTTGCCACTTTATGGCTGATTCCATATCTAACCATAGCAGAGTATAGCTGTTATTGCAGAAATGAGTGCCCCCATCACTGATTAGTACTCTGGGAACGCCAAACCTGCTGAAGATGTGTTTCTGGAGGAATTTTAGCACGGTCTTGGTATCATTAGTGGGTGTAGCAATTGCTTCTACCCACTTAGATACGTAGTCCACTGCCACCAGAATGTAAGTGTTTGAGTATGATGGTGGGAATGGACCCATGAAGTCAATTCCCCATACATCAAACAATTCTATCTCTAATCCCTTGTTGAGGCATGGCGTATCCATGAGGCAGGTTACCAGCTCTTTGGCAACTGTCACAGTTACGCACAAACTCTCGGGAATCTTTATAGAGAGTATGCCAGTAGAAGCCACATTGGAGGACTTTAGTGGCTGTTCGCTCACTTCCAAAATGTCCTCCGTACTGTGATCCATGGCAGTGCCATAGGATCCTTTGTGCTTCTTCTCTGGGTACACATCTGCGGATCACTCCGTCAGCACATCTCTTAAAGAGATATGGTTCATCCCAGAGGTAGTACTTGGCATCTGAAATTAATTTCTTTCTCTGCACGTAGCTGTACTCTTTGGGTATGAACCTCACAGCTTTATAATTTGCAATATCTGCAAACCATGGAGCTTCCTGAATGGCAAAGAGTTGCTCATCTGGGAAAGTCTCAGAAATCTCAGTAGAAGGGAGGGACGCCCCAGCTACTGGTTCTATTCGGGACAGATGATCAGCTACTTGGTTCTCTGTCCCTTTTCTGTCTCTTATTTCTATATCAAACTCTTGCAGAAGCAACACCCATCTTATAAGCCTGGGTTTTGAATCCTGCTTTGTGAGTAAGTATTTAAGAGCAGCATGGTCAGTGTACACAACCACTTTGGATCCCACTAGATAGGATCTAAACTTGTCAATGGCATAGACCACTGCAAGTAACTCTTTTTCTGTGGTTGTGTAGTTCTTCTGTGCGGCATTTAGAACACGGCTGGCATAGTAAATGACGTGCAGAAGCTTGTTATGCCTCTGTCCCAACACTGCACCAATGGCATGGTCACTGGCATCACACATTAGTTCAAATGGCAATGTCCAATCTGGTGCAGAGATAACTGGTGCTGTGACCAACTTAGCTTTCAGGGTCTCAAATGCCTGCAGACACTGTGTGTCAAATACAAATGGTGTGTCAGCAGCTAACAGGTTACTCAAAGGTTTTGCAATTTTCAAAAAATCCTTTATAAACCTTCTGTAGAATCCTGCATGCCCCAGAAAGCTTCTGATTGCCTTAACATTGGCAGGTGGTGGTAATTTTTCAATTACCTCTACCTTTGCCTTATCCACTGGTGGACGAAATTGTGATTCAACATTCTTAAGTTGTATAAATTTTATTCTATCTTTTGAGCTTTGGCATATACCCTTAGGGCACTGTTTATTTTCTTCACAACTCCGTTCAACTAACCAGCAAGTGTACTGGGTCATCCAAGTAATAACCTTACGTGAGTAAGGGTCGAATCCACAGAGATTGTTGGTATGAAGCAAGCTATGGTCACCTTGTAAATCTCAGTTATGCGAATTTAAACATGATATTTTATTAGATTCAAATAATAAATAAAAAGGAATAATAAAAGGGATAGAATACTTATGTAGATTCATTGGTAGGAATTTCAGATAAGTGGAATGGAGGTGCTGTAGAGCTCACGGACGCCTGCTCTCCTATTCCTTCTACTCAATCCTTCTTACTCCTTTCCATGGCAAGCTTTGTATAGGGGTTCACCATCAACTGTGGCTACTTTCATCCTCTCGGGGAAATATCCTATGCGGCTGTCACTCGCACAGCTAACCAGTCTGGAGGCATCACCCATGGTTGATAGCTACATCCCATCCTCGCAGTGAAAGCTAATGCTCTCGCACTCTGTCACAGTACGGCCAATCACCGGTTGGTTCCCTCCCCTACTGAAATAGAATCCATTGATTCTTTTGCGTTGTCACTACGCCCAGCAGGTTACAGGTTTGAAGCACGTCACAGTCATTCATTACCGGAATCCTACTCGGACACCACAGACAAGGTAGACTTTCCGGATTCCCAGGATCCTACTCGGAACACCACAGACAAGGTTGGACTTTCCGGATCCTCATAAATGCCGCCATCCATCTAGCTTATACCACGAAGATTCTGTTGGGGAATCTAAGAGATACACATTCAAGCTTCTTTGCATGTAGAACGGAAGTGGTTGTCAATCACGCGCGCTCATAAGTGAGAATAGTAATGAGGGTTATCTAACTCATCACATTCATCATGTTCTTGGGTACGAATGAATATCTTGGAATAAGAATAAAAGAGGAATTGAATAAAAGAAGATAGAATTTCATTAATACTTGAGGTACAGCAGAGCTCCACACCCTTGATCTATGGTGTGCAGAAACTCCACCGTTGAAAATACATAAGCAAAGGATTCAGGCATGGCCGAATGGCCAGCCCCCTAGAACGTGATCAATGATCTCCTAAGATGAAGAAATAAAACAAAACTGAGACCAAAGATGTCTAATACAATAGATAAATGTCCTATATATACTAGACTAGCTACTAGGGTTTACATGAGTAAGTAATTGATGCATAAATCCACTTCCGGGGCCCACTTGGTGTATGTTTGGGCTGAGCTTGATCAATCCACGAGCTAAGGCATTTCTTGGCGTTGAACTTTGAGTTATGATGTGTTTTGGGCGTTCAACTCCGGATCATGACGTTTTTCTGGCGTTTAACTCCAGACAGCAGCATGAACTTGAGAACGCGCCATTTGGAGTTCTGTAGCTCCAGAAAATCCATTTCGAGTGCAGGGAGGTCAGAATCCAACAGCATCAGCAGTCCTTTTGTCAGCCTTTTTTCAGAGTTTTGCTCAAATCCCTCAATTTCAGTCAGAATTTACCTGAAATCACAAAAAAACACACAAACTCATAGTAAAGTCCAGAAATGTGAATTTAACATAAAAACTAATGAAAACATCCCTAAAAGTAGCTTAAACTTACTAAAATCTATATAAAAACAATGCCAAAAAGCGTATAAATTATCCGCTCATCACAACACCAAACTTAAATTGTTGCTTGTCCCCAAGCAACTGAAAATCAAGTAGGATAAAAAGAAGAGAATATACTATAAAGTCCAAAATATCAATGAATATTAATTTAATTACATGAGCGGGACTTATAGCTTTTGCTTCTGAACAGTTTTGGCATCTCACTTTTTCCTTTGAAGCTCAGAGTGATTGGCGTCTCTAGGAATTTAGAATTTTGGATTGTGTTATTGAATTTCCTAATTTAAGCATGTTGATTCTTGAACACAACTACTTATGAGTCTTGGCTGTGGCCCTAAGCACTTTGTTTTCCAGTATTACCACCGGATACACAAATGCCACAGACACATAACTGGGTGAACCTTTTCAGATTGTGACTTAGCTTTGCTAGAGTCCCCAATTAGTGGTGTCCAGAGCTCTTAAGCACACTCTTTAGCTTTAGATCACGACTTTAACCACTTAGTCTCAAGCTTTTCACTTGGACCTTCATGACACAAGCACATGGTTAGGGACAGCTTGATTTAGCCGCTTAGGCCTGGATTTTATTTCCTTGGGCCCTCCTATCCATTGATGCTCAAAGCCTTGGATCCTTGCTTTAAAATTTTCGCCCTCTTTTTTTTTTTTTTTTCACTGCTTTTTCTTGCTTCAAGAATCAAATTCATGATATTTCAGATCATCAATAACATTTCTCTTTGTTCATCATTCTTTCAAGAGCCAACAATTTTAACACTCATAAACAACAAGATCCAAAGACATATGCACTGTTCAAGCATTCATTCAGAAAACCAAAAATCATTGTCACCACATCAAGATAATTAAATTAAATTTACTAATAATTTCGAAAATTATGTACTTCTTGTTCTTTTGAATTAAAACATTTTTCTTTTTAAGAGAGGTGAAGGACTAATGGATTTTATTCATAGCTTTAAGGCATGGTTACATACTAATGATCATGAAATAAAGACACAAAACATAGATAAACACAACATTAAAAACCGAAAACAGAAAGAAATAGAGAGCAAGGAATGAATCCACCTCTAGTGGCGTCTTCTTCTTGAAGGACCAATGATGTTCTTCAACTCTTCTATGTCCCTTCCTTGCCTTTGTTGCTCCTCCCTCATTGCTCTTTGATCTTCTCTTATTTCTTGGAGAATGATGGAGTGCTCATGATGTTCCACCCTTAATTGCTCCACATTATGGCTCAAATCTTCTAAGGAGGTATTAAGTTGCTCCCAATAGTTGTTGGGAGGAAAGTGCATTCCTTGAGGTATTTGTTGATGATGCACTTCCTCATGTTCTTCTTGGAGGCCGTGAGGAGCTTCCCTTGTTTGCTCCATCCTCTTCTTTGTGTTGGGCTTGTCTTCTTCAATGGAGACATCTCCTTCTATGATAACTCCAGCTGAGTAACATAGATGGCATATAAGGTGGGGGAAGGCTAGCCGTGCCATGTATGAAGGCTTGTCAGCTATTTTGTAGAGTTCATTGGAGATGACTTCATGAACTTCCACCTCCTCTCCAATCATGATGCTATGAACCATGATGGCCCGATCCATAGTAACTTCAGATCGGTTGCTTGTAGGGGTGATGGATCTTTGAATGAACTCCAACCATCCTCTAGCTACAGGCTTGAGGTCCAGTCTTCTTAGTTGGACTGGCTTGCCTTTGGAGTCTATTCTCCATTGGGCGCCTTCCACACAAATGTCCCTAAGGACTTGGTCCAACCTTTGATTAAAGTTGACCCTTCTTGTGTAGGGGCATTCATCACCTTGCATCATAGGTAGATGAAACGCCAACCTCACATTTTCCGGACTGAAATCCAAGTATTTCCCCCTAACCATTGTGAGATAATTCTTTGGGCTTCGGTTCATACTTTGGTCATGGTTCCTAGTGATCCATGCATTAGCATAGAACTCTTGAACCATCAATAATCCGACTTGTTGCATGGGGTTGGCTAGGATTTCCCAACCTCTTCTTTGGATTTCATGTCGGATTTCCGGATACTCATTCTTCTTGAGCTTGAAAGGGACCTCAGGGATCACTTTCTTCTTTGCCACAACATCATAGAAGTGGTCTTGATGGCTTTTGGAGATAAATCTCTCCTTCTCCCAAGACTCGGATGTGGAAGCTTTTGCTTTCCCTTTCCCTTTTCTTGAGGAAACTCCGGCCTTAGGTGCCATTGATGGTGAATGAAAAATAAAAAGCTTAGGCTTTTTACCACACCAAACTTAAAATTTGCTCGTCCTCGAGCAAGAAAAGAAAAGAAGAGTAGAAGAAGAAGAATAAAATATGGTAGAGAGGGAGAAGAGAGGGTTCGGCTATGTGGGAGAATGTGGGTTTGTGTTGTGTGAAAATGTAAAAGAAAAGAAGGGTATTTATAGGGAGAGGGGGAGGTATAGGTTCGGCCATTTTGGGTGGGAAAGGGTGGGAAATTGAATTTGAATTTGATGAAGGTAGGTGGGGTTTATGGGGAAGAGGAGGTTGATGTGAATGGTGAATGGGGTAATTGGGAAGAGGAATTGAGGTGATTGATGAAGAAGATTGGGAATTGTGACATGGGGAATCACATCACAAAAACTAGGATTAGAAGGTAAGGTGGGAATATGTTAGGTGGGGATCCTGTGGGGTCCACAGATCCTGTAGTGAGGATCCTGTGGGGTCCACAGATCCTGAGGTGAAAACAAATACCATTCCTTCACCATATAGGCATGTAACATGCCTTCATGCATCATTCTGGCGTTCAAACGCCCATTGGTGCATGTTCTGGGCGTTAAACGCCCATGTGATGCTTGTTTCTGGCGTTGAACGCCAGTTTCAAGCTTGTTTCTGGCGTTCAGCGCCAGATTGTCCTCTGTGTGCGCATCCTGGCATTAAACGCCAGGATGTAGCTTGTTTTGGGCGTTCAGCGCCAGAATGGTGCTCTATTCTGGCGTTGAACGCCAGCCAGATGCTCTTTCTGGGCGTTGAACGCCAGCCCGTGCGTCCTCCAGGGTGAAAATTTTTTTTCTGTTTTTTTACTCTGTTTTTAATTTTTTGATTTTTTCGTGACTCCTCATGATCATGTACCTAATTAAACACAAAAATAACAAAGAAACAAATAAAATAAAATTAGATAAATAAAATTGGGTTGCCTCCCAACAAGCGCTTCTTTAATGTCAATAGCTGACAGTGGCTCTCATGGAGCCACAAGGTGATCAGGTCAACTTAAGTGTGGTATTCCCAACACCAAACTTAGAGTTTGGATATGGGGTTTGGATACCAAACTTAGAGTTTGGTTGTGGCTTCACAACACCAAACTTAGAGTTTGACTGTGTGGGCTCTTCTTGACTCTGAACTGAGAGAAGCTCTTCATGCTTACTCTCTTTTGTCATAGAGGGATGGCCATGTGCCTGAAACACAAGGTAGTCCCCATTCAATTGAAGGACTAACTCACCTCTGTTGACATCTATCACAGCTCCTGCTGTGGCGAGGAAAGGTCTTCCTAGGATGATGCATTCATCATCTTCCTTCCTAGTGTCTAGGATTATGAAATCAGTAGGGATGTAAAGGCCTTCAACCCTTACTAGCACGTCCTCTACTATTCCATAAGCTTGTCTTATGGATTTATCTGCCAATTGTAATGAGAACAAGGCAGGTTGTACCTCAATGATTCCAGCTTCTCCATTACAGAGAGTGGCATAAGATTTATCCCTGACCCAAGATCACATAGAGCTTTTTCAAAACTCATGGTGCCAATGGTGCAAGGTATTAAGAACTTGCCAGGATCTTGTTTCTTTTGAGGTAGAGTTCTCTGAATCCAAGTATCTAGTTTACTAATGAGCAAGGGAGGTTCACTTTCCCAGGTCTCATTACCAAACAGCTTGGCATTCAGCTTCATGATAGCTCCTAAGTACTGAGCAACTTGCTCTCCAGTCACATCTTCATCTCTTCAGAGGATGAATATTCTTCAGAGCTCATGAATGGCAGAAGAGATTTAAAGGAATCTCTATGGCCTCTAGATGAGCCTCAGATTCCTCATGATCCTTAATAGGAAATCCTTCTTGCTTGAGGAACGTCCAGGAGGTCTTCCTCACTGGGATTTTCGTCCTCCTCCTCCTTGGTGCATTCGGCCACTTTGATTAAATCAACGGCCTTGCACTCTCCTTTGGATTTTCTTCTGTATTACTTGGGAGAGTACTGGGAGGAGTGTCAATGATTTTCTTACTCAGCTGGCCCACTTGTGCCTCCAAATTTCTAATGGAGGATCTTGTTTCATTCATGAAACTGAAAGTGGCTTTGACAGATCAGAGACTATTGATGAGCGGATAATTTATACGCTTTTGGCATTGTTTTTATATATAGTTTTTAGTAAGTTTGAGCTACTTTTAGGGATGTTTTTCATTAGTTTTTATGTTAAATTCACATTTCTGGACTTTACTATGAGTTTGTGTGTTTTTCTGTGATTTCAGGTAAATTCTGACTGAAATTGAGGGATTTGAGCAAAACTCTGAAGAAGGCTGACAAAAGGACTGCTGATGCTGTTGGATTCTGACCTCCCTGCACTCAAAATGGATTTCTGGAGATACAGAACTCCAATTGACGCGCTCTCAACGGCGTTGGAAAGTAGACATCCAGGGCTTTCCAGCAATATATAATAGTCCATACTTTATTCTAAGAATGACGACGTAACTTGGCGTTAAACGCCAAGTTCATGCTGCTGCCTGGAGTAAAATGCCAGAAAAACGTCATGATTCGGAGTTAAACGCCCAAAACACGTCATAACCTGAAGTTTGACGCCAAGAAATGCCTCTACACGTGGATTGATCAAGCTCAGCCCAAACACACACCAAGTGGGCCCCGGAAGTGGATTTATGCATCAATAACTACTCATGTAAACCCCAGTAGCTAGTCTAGTATATATAGGACCTCTTACTATTGTATTAGACATCCTGGATGGTATTTTCTATCCTGTGATCACGTTTAGGGGGCTGGCCATTCGGCCATGCCTGGACCTCTTGCTTATGTATTTTCAACAGTGGAGTTTCTGCACACCATAGATTAAGGGTGGAGCTCTGCTGTACCTCAAAGATTAATGAAGTTCTATTTTCTTTTATTCAATTCCTCTCTTATTCTTATTCCAAGATATTCATTCGTACCCAAGAACATGATGAATGTGATGAGTTAATAACCCTCATTAACGTTCTCACTCATGAACGCGCGTGATTGACAACCACTTACGTTCTACATGCAACACAAGCTTGAATGTGTATCTCTTAGATTCCCCAACAGAATCTTCGTGGTATAAGCTAGATGGATGGCGGCATTTATGAGGATCCGGAAAGTCCAACCTTGTCTGTGGTGTTCCAAGTAGGATCCTGGGAATCCGGAAAGTCTCACCTTGTCTGTGGTATTCCGAGTAGGATTCCGGTAATGAATGACTGTGACGTGCTTCAAACTTTAACCTGCTGGGCGTTAGTGACAAACGCAAAAGAGGATTCTATTCCAGTAGGGGCGGGAACCAACCGGTGATTGGCCGTACTGTGACAGAGTGCGTGCATTAGCTTTCACTGCGAGGATGGGATGTAGCTATCAACCATGGGTGATGCCTCCAGACTGGTTAGCTGTGGCGAGTGACAGCCGCACAGGTTATTTCCCCGAGAGGAATGAAAGTAGCCACAGCTGATAGTGAACCCCTATACAAAGCTTGCCATGGAAGGAGTAAGAAGGATTGAGTAGAAGGAATAGGAGAGCAGGCGTCCGTGAGCTCTACAGCATCTCCATTCCGCTTATCTGAAATTCCTACCAATGAATCTACATAAGTATTTCTATCCCTTTTATTTTATTTCTTTCTATTTTCGAAAACCCATAAATCAATATTTAATCCGTCTAACTGAGATTTACAAGGTGACCATAGCTTGCTTCATACCAACAATCTCTGTGGATTCGACCCTTACTCACGTAAGGTTATTACTTGGACGACCCAG